>NC_066880.1:1157500-1342500 GCF_022985175.1 Labeo rohita | reverse complement strand
GTAACTATATACAGTATACACACATTCATTATGTAAACAAAAACTTCTACTTTGGATGCGATTAATCGTGTGTGTGTGTGTGTGTGTGTGTGTGTATATATATATATATATATATCACAAATATATATCACATTTTCAGTCAGGGTTGCCAGGTTTTCACAACAAAACCCGGCGAATTACTACTCAAAAGTAGCCCAAAGGCGATACACTTTTTTTTATGGAATTCCCTTGGTAAATTTAGCATTCCAGGGGCTAAATATCACGTTATTGGGGTCGCTTTAACCCGTGGCAACAGTGTTAAAATAGCCCAGTTACGCGGGAAAACCACGGACTTGGCAACACTGATTTCATTTTCTGTTTTCATACATAGTAACTATACACAGTATATACACATACATTATGTAAACAAAAACTTTTATTTTGGATGCGATTAATCGTGTGTGTGTGTGTGTATGTGTATATGTATATATATATATATATATATATATTTATATATATATAACAATTCAAATAAAAAATTAAATGTCTTTAATAAATAAAAATTAAAATATAAAAAAAAAAAAAAAATAAAATAAAAAATGAAAACACATTTAATTTAATATATTTACGTTAATATAATAATATCACGTTATTGGGGTCGCTTTAACCCGTGGCAACAGTGTTAAAATAGCCCAGTTACGCGGGAAAACCACGGACTTGGCAACACTGATTTCATTTTCTGTTTTCATACATAGTAACTATACACAGTATACACACATACATTATGTAAACAAAAACTTTTATTTTGGATGCGATTAATCGTGTGTGTGTGTGTGTGTATATATATATATATATATATATATATATATATATATATAACAATTAAAATTTAAAATTAAATGTCTTTAATAAATAAAAATTAAAACATAAAAAAAAAATTAATAAAATAAAAAATGAAAACACATTTAATTTAATATATTTACGTTAATATAATAATATCACTTTTTTGGGGTCGCTTCAACCCGCGGCAACAGTGTTAAAATAACCGTGGACCTGGCAACACTGTTTTCAGTTCCTAAATTCGTTATTTTCTACCACTAAACAAATATTCTAAATAATTATCTTTGAGATTTCCAAGGTTAAAGGTTATAGTAATGTAAAATAAATGACAGATTGGATTTTCTGGTCTTACGTTAACTATCATGTTTTGATACCAAATATTTGGGGTTTTTGCTCTTGCACAAGCTAAGACCTTAAAGTTCTTAAATTTATAGCAGAAAGTCTTAATAAAGTTATGGTATTAAATGTGCGCACTGCAAAAAAAATTGAATATTTATGTTACATTACACATTACATTACATTACACGTTTTAGGTAATATAATCAGATTACTTTTACATTACTTTTGACCTAACTTGTTTATCATATTGATTTAAATAGGATAATCTTGTATCATAATGACAAAAATAGAAAGAGTAAAAAAATATTACATTTGTGCATGTGCATTAAACCTTATATTGCATCAAGGTTTCCCAAACTGGTATTTTTGAAAGAACTGCAGGGCAGGGGGGTTATGAGTTTAATAAAAAGCTAATAATTAATTAAATAATAAAAAATGTTAAATTAAAATAAATATTTTTGTTTACTTGCATGTCATGTGACCAATGAGCATGCAAATGTGATACTTAATTATTAAAATATTTATACATTTATTTATAAAATCTCAGGGGTACTTCAAACAACTCTATTAGGTGAAAGAGGATCAGATGACAAAAAAATTCAGTGTGAATTTGTGCATTTTAATGTGTTTGAAAGACCTTCCAAAGACATAATAATACATGGTTAAATAACCTAGAGAGTGATAATTCAAATAAAAATGAAAAAGTGTTCATCAGTAGTTGATGCTGAAACACTTAAACCTAAAATGATTTTTGTAAATCAGTGGTCAAATACTGTATCACCACCTGACTAATGACTGATCTTTGTGTGAATGTCCACAAAAATGTAAGACTTTCTGAATGTATATAAGCAGTAGTCTGTTTTAGAAAGGAAAAATTAAAAGATAAACAAAAAGGAATCAGGGAAAATTAATAAATTATGAATAATTTATTGCTATAGTGTAAATAACAATCACGTAATCCATAAAAAAGTAACTGTATTCTGAGTATCTTAAAATTCAATTGAATCTAATTACAAGTACTTAGTTTTTGGAATCTGATTACATAATCCAGATTACAAGTAATCGCTTACTACCCAGCTCTGGATACTTGAGATGCGAAATGAACATATGAAGTCTTGTTTATGAGTTTATACTAAAAACGATATCTGTCAGTGGGGAATGGGGAAAACTTGTTTTTCATTTGACACATATTCCATTTTTAATCATAAACTTTTAATTTCTCATCATTTATTTCTTTATTTAGGCTCTTTTGCAAAACAGAAAACTAGTGATCAGAAAGTACCGTAAAATATCATATTCCAGAATTTGAATGCAAAGCTATTCAAGCATTAAGCTGTTGTATTTAATACTAATTAAAGTTGGAAGTTGTGTTTGCAAACTTTGAGGTATTGCTAATACAGCTTATTTAGACATTAAATAATGGGAACATTAAATAAGGGGAACGTTAGGGGAGCATTCTGTGTTTGCTGGTCTCATAACAATTTGTGTGAAAATAATAATGCAATCAATAGATTGAGGCTATTTGTCTTTCTGCCATGTACTGGGGTGGGTAGACATGGTTGTGTTAATTTAAATTTGTTACATAGTCATTTATCTAATATATGTAATGATGGGGAAATGTGCCTTTGCCGCTTTACAAAAGGTAATTTCCATTTATTTCTGCATGGGACAATTTATCACAGAGGAGTTGTAAATTGAGGTATTAGAGTTTGTTCGTCATGCTGTGGCATGTATGGTGATGATACTTGAGTAGGACACACTTTGTGTGGTGCAGAAAATTACAGCTGAGTGCTTGTGACTGACGTGCAAAAGTGGCGCTTACAATTGGCATACAGCAGAAATGTGACGCTGCATTGCATTGGTTTGTTTAGACTCATGACCTGATTGATTCCTTGAATGCACAAACAAACGTGTGCTTTAATCCTCACGTTTCATCTCGACTGACCTTCTGTTTATTTTGGCCTTTGCACAAACCCTAATGTTAAATTTTTCAACATAAAAAAAGCAAAGCAGCAAGCAAACAACTGTTGGTTTTATTGCATGTTATCTAGTTTAGAATTTGTTTACATCTTTTCTCCTAAAAAAATGTCATAGTGTCAGCCTGACACTTTAATCTGAAGGATGTTTTATAAGCTTTTAGAAGGACTCCAGAGTGCAAACGTAAAGGTTAATGCGTTTACTTGAACTCACGACCGCTTCAAGTAGCTTAAAATAATACAAAATGAGTAGGTCGAGGCGTTTTAGCCATCCTGAGCTCTGCTATTGGAGCTTTAGTCTGTCTTTGTTCAGAGTCTCCAGGCAACGACAGCAAACATCAGAGGAACCCCGTGAACTGAGGTGAGCAGCGTATTTCAAAGTGCTTGTAATTTACACTCCCTGTTCAAAAACTGATTAATGCATGAGTGAAAACTTTTAAAATCTTTAAGAGAACTTCTGTGTGTCTAAATTGCTAAATTGATGAAGTGTTGTTTGTAAAAGCGCATGATGTCTTGTTTGTGTCGAAGGAAATGCTTTATAGGCAAAAGGACTGAGCATTTGAAATATTTTTAGTTTTTCCTTGCAGAGGTTATGGAGACTTCAGATGAGCAGGGCCTGCGGCTCAGTCCCGAATGTGAGACGCCGGGCACGAGCAGAGCCTCCACTAGAGGCAGCCTTCGCTTCGGGAGCCTCAGCCATCATTCCTTCTTCTCCAGACACAATCCTCATCCACACAGAGTCAGACATATGCAAGGTGAGCCACCCCGGATACACAAACATGTGTCTGTATGCATGTTCAAAAACATGTTCGTGCTTGCTTTTGTCATTTTAATAAGTGTTTCTGTTCAAAAAGTTTTCAGAAATCTGCTCTGGTCAAAATCAGACACTTCTTTTAATAATAATAATAACTTGATTATTTAAAACTTGCAGTTGTTAAATGAGGGCTTGATGCATGAGGATAAGCATCTTTAAAAATTTTAATTCATTATAAAAAAATGTAATTATATTTTAATATATGTTTACATGAATCCACGCTAATATAGAAAGAAATCGTGAAGAGTTTATTTGCAAAAACATGCTCTGTTTTTTTTTTTTTCAAAAATCATGTTTTTTATTATGTTATCAAGTTTTTATTGTTTTATTGTGTTATTTAGAGTTTTTTTTTTTTAACTAATCAAAATAACCCAACTGCGTTTTGATTGAGATTAACTGGAATGCACAATAAAAAATACATTTTTGTTTCTGTCAGTACTTTCAGATTTGTTAAAAAAAAAGTACAAAAACAGGCGTTATTAAATTATGTTTATTTTTTTTTTTAATAATTTAGGTGTTTTCTGTGTCACAATGATCAACTCAATTAAACAATTTGCTAAATGAATTCTTAGAGATTTTAATACTAAAAAAAAGGTTTTCTTTCTCAGTATTTTTTGTTTGCCAGAACAAATATCTAAACATTATTGAATCAAGATGCATTTAGTTAAGAAGCAAAATTATGTAAATAAACAAACAAACATCAAAAATATCTGCTAGTGTGCCAGTTTTTTTTCTTACTCCATTCTTATTTTAATCACTTAATTTGGATGCATTTTTTTTTCAGAAAACAAGGCTTGTTATTTGTCATTTTGGTTCTCAAGTAAATTTATCTTGATTTAAAAATGTTTAAATATTTGTACTGGAAAAAAACAAAAAAAAAAACAAGACAAAAGTACTGAGGAAGAAAACTTCTTTTTTAATTCCTCTCATTTTAGGTCCAGCAACAATAGAAAAATAAAATGATTTTTGAAAACAAAATCCCATCAGATTTACTTCAATAGATGAAGCTGTCAGTCAGTTCCTCTGTTCCTCAGTACCATCCTCTGCAAAAAAAAAAAAAAAAATATATATATATATATGTGTGTGTGTGTGTGTGTGTGTGTGTGTGTGTTTATTTATTTATTTATTTATTTATTTATTTATTTTTCAGTATTTTTTGTTTTTGCCAAAACAAACATCTAAACATTCTTAAATTAAGATGCATTTACTTAAGAAGCAAATTATGTAAATAAACAAACAAACATCAAAAATATCTGCCAGTGTGCCAGTTTTTTTTCTTACTCCATTGCCAGACATTTATTTATTTTTTAAGCATAAACTTGTTTACTTTTGATGCTTTTTTTTAGAAAACAAGGCTTGTTATCTGTCATTTTGGTTCTCAAATAAAGGTATCTTGATTTAAAAATGTTTAAATATTTGTACTGGAAAAAAAACCAAAAAAAACAAGACAAAAGTACTGAGGAAGAAAACTTCTTTTTGAATTCCTCTCATTTTAGGTCCAGCAACAATAGAAAAATAAAATGATTTTTGAAAACAAAATCCCATCAGATTTACTTCAATAGATGAAGCTGTCAGTCAGTTCCTCTGTTCCTCAGTACCATCCTCTGCAAAAAAAAAAAAAAAAAAATATATATATATATATATATGTGTGTGTGTGTGTGTGTGTGTATTTATTTATTTATTTATTTATTTATTTTTCAGTATTTTTTGTTTTTGCCAAAACAAACATCTAAACATTCTTAAATTAAGATGCATTTACTTAAGAGGCAAAATTATGTAAATAAACAAACAAACATCAAAAATATCTGCCAGTGTGCCAGTTTTTTTTCTTACTCCATTGCCAGACATTTATTTATTTTTTAAGCATAAACTTGTTTACTTTTGATGCTTTTTTCAGAAAACAAGGCTTGTTATCTGTCATTTTGGTTCTCAAATAAATGTATCTTGATTTAAAAATGGTTAAATATTTGTATTGGAAAAAACAAGACCAAAATACTAAGGAAGAAAACTTTTGTTGTTGTTGTTGTTTAGATACATCCTCTCATTTACTTCAATAGATGAAGCTGTCAGTCAGTTGTTACCATCCTGAAAAAAAAAAAAAAAGATTTGCCAGTTTTTTTCCTAACTCCATTGTCAGACTTTTTTTTTCTTATTTTAAGCATAAACTCATTTAATGTTGATGCATTTTTCAAGGCTTGTTATCTGACATTTTGGTTCTCAAGTAAATGTATCTTGATTTAAAAATGTTTAGATATTTGTACTGTGTAGATAATTCCTCCCCTTTTATGTAGGTCCAGCAACAATAGAAACACAAAATGATTTTTGAAAACAAAATCCCATCAGATTTACATCAGTAGATGAAGCTGTCAGTCAGTTCTAACCGTCCTCTAATTTCATTCTTAATGTTAAATGCTAGACTTGTCATTAAAACTGCATTAGCGACAGGAAGTGTTGGCATAAAAGCAAGGAGAACATATATTTTGTGATAAAAGCAGTAGGTAAATGCTTAAAAGATTAATCCCAAATTATTATTTAGTACAAAAACATGTATTCCTTCATCCTTTTATCCTGTTGAGACTCATGGCACATTAAAATATGCCTATAGCAGCAGGAATCCTGACACAGAAAGTGTTTTGTGAGGTTTTAGGCTCTATTAGCATAATAAAGGCACCTGAATCTATCAAAAGCCCCGTAGCCCTTCACGAGGAGAGTGGCAGCATGTTAATCTGTTCTCTGAATGACTGTAATGAAGAGTTGCTGCATAAACACACAGTTTGTCCTTGCGAACAAACGTGACATTTACATACTTCCAGCGGCGAGTTCTTCACGCTGAATGCGAGAAAGTGTGAATAAGCAGGTCTGTATTTGAAAACCCACACCGGCCTGCCCACAAGTTTCTAATTTAGACTGTATTGATGGCGAAGAGTAAAATCAAGCACAAACAAGCCTCGGTCTCCATGGATATTCATGCGGCGCTCTGATAGCGTGCGGTGAGGTGTTGCATTGGGGGATTTACAGCTGTGTCTTGACGTGTGATGACTTTTCACCTTTCTTTGCTTATTTTTTTCTTTTCTTTAGCAGCTGTTCATCACTGTGAAGAGCTTCGGCCACAGCAGGTGTTCAATGCATTTTAATGCAGGTTTTGATCAGGCCTCGCATGCACGTATGGACGCATGGTTCCCCGCTGGATCTGAGAGACTTGAAAGTCAAAGTTAAGCCCGATCACATTTCCAGCACAGATTTCCGATGGTCTTTTCTTTCCGCAGGGTTGAACGGTAAGCCGGTTTGCACGGTGAATGATGACTGGTACGGCTTCACTCCTCTCTGTCCACATCCACTCATTAAAAGTCAAGTGTCTTTTGGTGGGAGCCGTTCGTCTGCGTTTCCCACACCTGAAATTGGCTCGGATCGCTCTGGACCACGAGGAGGTACAGAATCAGAACGCTGAAAGCTGCTTTTCTGTTACAGAGACAGTTCGCTCAAAAATTATGCCTGTGTCATCATTTATTCACCCTGATTTTGCAACAAACCCGTGACTATATTGCTTTAGGAATCATGAAAAGAGATGCAAGAGTGAATATTCATAGTCTGCAGAGCTCAAAAAAGTACTTTTGTGTTGTTTTACATGAGGAACTTAAAGTTAAGTTATTCAAATTTTCAAAAAAACTTTTCAGTTTAAAATTTTTTCAAACATAAAGCTTTCAAATTTTATTTGTGATGTTTAAACAGTTCGATTTTTAAATGTTTCTGTTTTAGGGATTTAAATTTTTTGAGTGAAAAAGCAACATTTGATACAAACAGAAAGACAATGTTTTTACTTTTTATGACTGAGAGAGAAAAAATATGCATTCGCATCCATTTTATATTTCTATTTTTATTTATCGTGTATATGCATATTTTTTTTTAATCTTATAAAAAGTGAAGAAAAAAAAGTTTGACTTAATGTCCTGAGACCCTACATCCTCATGTGAGGACATTATATTTTAGTGAATTTCTTTGAAACTGTAAATGCCACAGTTTTAAGTCTAGATGTCCTGTACAGAGCACATTCAGGGCTTTTCAGAGATACTAAATGTTTGGATGTTTCACCATGACCTCTCCCTCTCCTTAGTCTTCAAAAATGTCTAATATTAATTTAATAACACTCTTATGGAAATATGATCATATTTTGTAATTATCATTTAAATCAGACACATTTTTTAACTGTGTATCATAAATCAACATCACAGAAAAATGTTATGGGGTTTCAAATCAAAATATGACTTTCTGTTACGAAACAGGACATTGATTTCATATATACATACCGGGACTAAAAGCATGGGAGACACAACAAATGAATATGGAAAGAAATTATATTTCAGTATTTCTATGAAATCTTACATATTATAATGAAAATCGTGTCAGTTATTACTCGTATTATTACATTTTTTTTATATTACATGTTGCCCCAAAAACACATTAATATGCAAATTAGATTTAATTTATAGATACATTGTATATAATGAGAAAACATGTTTATGGCCATTTTACACACATTTTGCATAAAGAATAATGGTATATAAAATCATTCTGTTATAACATAGTTGAGACTCATCTTTATACAAAGTTTGGTTTAAAAAAAAAAAAAACAATTGTTTTTGCCTATGCATGTTCATTCATGTCTTTTTTTTTAAAAAAAAACAAAAACAAGGAAATAGCATAACTTATGAATGAAATATCCTTTTTTACTTCTTTTTTTAATGCTCTAAGCAATGTAATGATATGAAAAAATACTCACTTTTTACTTTTTTTTCATGGTCTCTGGAGGTTAAAAAAGTTTGACAAAACATGCATATATAAAAAATAAAAGAAATAAAAAGAAATATATAAAAAATGGATGCGTGTTTGTGGAGGTAGTTATATATGCGCATAATGTATGTGTTTCAATGTTTTGAATGTTTTCTAGGGAATCATTTATGCATGGCTTATTCTTTTTTTGACTTTGAATATCAAACTGGGATAGAAAATCAGCATAAAAACTGCATGCATCACATTCAGAATTTATTATTATTTTATTAAATATTATTAAAAATTATAATTACATTACATTTTAGCAGCCTAATTTATGCTGCTGCTATTGCAACTTTTAGATTTAATATATTGGCCTCTAGTTTTTAAGAGGCAAATATTACAAAGCCCATATCATGTTTGTTGAAAAATAAACATAATGAAAAAAGAATGAAAGATTGTATTTCTATGCATCGAAATACATACTAAATGCTAATATTTACTTGTCTTTAAAAATATAATTTAATAATAATAATCTATTTGGGTTGATTAAATCAATAGGTTGATTTATTTATTTGCATTATTTATTTATTTTAAGTTAGTTGACCTTTGGAAAGTTAGAAATATTTTTTTTTCCAATTTTTCCCACATTTAGAGCAATAAATAAATAAATAAATAAATAAATAAATCCAGATAACAGTTCTTAACTGTTTATTTATTTATTTTCACAGCACTGATTTCTGAAAGCTGGCGTGAAGAACTCAAGGATTTGGCCACCAAAGTCAGTCTTTCAGCGGCCGCTGAGACTCAGCAGGACAAGAGAGAGGTACTTGACCTTTCCCTTACCGTAGGCGTCACAAATGATGCATGAATAATGTTCAGAACTGCATGAGCAGGAAGATGAGAATACAGCCTTTCTGAAAGAATGGAGAGATTTTCAGCTGAGAGCTGATAGGAACTTCTCAACTTTAGAGTGTACTGCAGTAAAACCCAGCGATCTGTGTGATTCATCCACACACAAAGCTTTAAAGACTCACTTTATTCCTACCAAAACACTCACATCAAACATTTGTTTTTAAGCTTTTAAACCACAATGGCACATTTTGCATTGCAAAAGGATGCTGTCAGGAGAACAGGAGCTTTGAGCATAATACACTCAATCCAGATCTGTTGAAAACAGACAGAAATCAGATGCGTTTCTTCAGGTTGTGCAACAGGGGCAGATATAAACCAGGTTTTGGTGTAAAAAAGCCAAAACAATTTCTTTGAAGATTTCACATATTTCATGCGATTCTTTGTTTATATGCTGCCGAGAGCTGATCGTGTGCATCATTAGCCTTTCAGACTTGAAATTGAAAATATGATCTGACTGTTTAAACCAAAGCAAATTTACAAAAGAACAGATTTCCGGTTGCCTGTGAATTTGGTTTCAGATGGGTTTGCAAAAATTTTAGTGAAAGGTCTTCAGTTTAATTCCCAGAATAAAAAATGCATTTAATGCAATGCAAAACACTTTTGGGAAAAAAAATGCATAAATGTACAAAGATTGTTTGATTATGTATGTATGTATGTATTTATTTTTTTATTTATTTTAGTATGCACTGATGATTTTCAACAGTTTTCAACATAAATTGTAACTAGAAAAATGCTTTTCAGTTACTAAATGGGTAACTATTATTAAAAAATGATAATTACATTACATTTTAACAGCCTAATTTAATATTTAATATATTGGCCTCTAGTTGCAAGAGGCAAATATTGCAAAGCTCATATTTTTGCATAGATTATTGGCATAAATCCTGTTAAACTGTAAATGTGCAGTAAAAGATTTAATGTATAAATGTAATGAATTATATTTTTAAAAAACTACAAACTGACATCATTATATTTGCCTTTCAATCATCAGTCATTAAAAGGAAATTTAAAAGTGTAAAAGCATTAACGAATTGCTACAACAGACCCAGAATAACTCCAAAAGCTCATTTATTTCTGCAGCAATATTATGGATGTGTTCAATTAACATGTTCGTTAACTGGAACACTGAGTCATTTTGACAGATAACAAATATTATCTACCTGTTTTAGAAACACTGCTAATAGGGATGAGAAGTGAAAATGGGAGACAATTACATTTTAAAACATCCGTCTGAAAAACTTAGAAGAGACTTGAGGATATGGAAAGAGAAACAAGTAAATCCCAGTGAATTATTCATGATTTCTTTCATAAATTACGTTGACAGACCACAGATGCAAAGTATATGTTGTTACAGAGGACTATAAATGGAAAAAGAAAATAATCAAGAGGAAAAGAATGCAGTGAGTGAAAAGAGCTCTTCCATAGATATTCTTGTTATAGCATGTCATTAAAATACAAGCATTATGTTATTCATCTCACATCTGAAAATAGAACATGAAGGAATATTTACAGCTCATTCAGTCAAACTGATGGATGAAGATTATATGTTGCAACCTTATGATTTGAAACGATCTGTTTCAGTCCTTTTGAGTAGATTTCTTAATTTTAAACACAGGCTTGTTAGAAAAAAACTTGGACTGATACACATGCATCAAGTTCAACAGATGAATGGGCATGTTATATATTAGATGACCCAGAATAAATCAGGTGCATTTCATTTTAGAAGCCTGAAAAAATTTTTGTGTTTCTTTGTGAATAAACTCAAAGAAACTCGCAGATGAGGAAGCTCCTCGCAGGAAGACGCAGTATTCGGCGCAGTCCGGCCGGATCATTCCTGCTTCATCCTGGGGAGGGAAAAAGCGCAGCAGCAGGACTTCACACAAACGAGCCCAGCGATGGCAGACGCAAAGCCTGGAGGGAGTGGAGCTCAAGGTAACACAGCTGTGGTTATTCGCTGACCTTTGCATTCTGAACAAGTGCATGGCACAGTTTGATGAACGTGAGCTCCAATATTTATTGCATTGCATCTAGATATAACACAAGCACTGGAAGATGTAAGAATAGAAATCCCACTTTTTAATTAAAATTGCCAGTCACATTATTGAAAAAGGCATCACCTGGTTGATACAACAGATTGCATATGCCGTTCAGGTCATGTCATACTTGCCTTAATTAAAATTGATTAGAAGTTATGTTTCTGTGGAAATACTTAGCAAAATACTTAATTAGAGCGTTAATTCACCTCTTGCAAAGTGTTTCAGAATAAATTAAGTGCAGCAGGCTAATCAAACAAATGCACAACCAGTCAAAAGTCTGACATAATTAAGATTTAATGTTGAATGAGGTCTTTTCTACTCACCAAGGCTGAATTTATTTGATAAAAAAGCTGTAAAATTGTAAAAAAATTATTGCTGTTTAAATAACTGTTCTCTATGTGAATATATTGTAAAATGTAATTTAATCCAGTGATGCAAAGCTGATTTTTAGCAGCCATTACAGACATTACAGAAATAAATTATGTTTTGAAACATGTAGGGCTGTCAAACGATTAATCGCGATTAATGCAAAATAAAAGTTTGAGTTTGCCTAATATATGTGTGTGTACTGTGTGTAATTATTATGTATATACAAATATGCCCAAATTAATGTATATATTTAAGAGAAATCTGTTATGTACAAAATATTTTTTTTTATATATAATATAAATTATATAAACATTATAATAAATACATATGCACTGTAAAAAACTATTTGTTGAGTCAACTTAAAATAATTTGTAACCTGGCTGCCTTAATATTTTAAGTTCAGTCAACACAAAAATTATTTATTCAACTTGAAATGTTAAATTATACTAAGTGACAACTTGGATATTTGAGTTGAATCAACTTTTCAAAACAAAATTTTAAGGCAGCTGGGTTACTTACCCATCTGTTATGTTTAGCAAACACAAATATCTAAGTTGTTACTTAGTACAACTTAACATTTCAAGTTGACTAAACTTATTTTAGTTGACTGAACTTAAAATTTTAAGGCAGCAGTGTAACAAATTATTTTAAGTTGAGTCAACAAATTGTGTTTTTTTTTTATTTTTTACAGCGTACTTATTTCTTAAATACATACCTGAATGTGTTTGTATGTATATACATAATAATTACACACAGATCACACACATATATTAGGCAAACTCAAACTTTTATTTTGTATGCGACAATAACTAGAAAATAGTTATTTTAAAATATTACAATTTTACTGTATTTTTGATCAAATAAATTCAGCCATGGTGAGCTGAAGAGATTTTTTTTTTCCAAAACAAATCTTAATTAGTCCAAACTTCTGCCTGATAAAGTATATTTTTTCCCAATGCAATGCTTTTCTGTGTGATGAATAAACTGTAAACTGAGATTGTTTTCTTTGACTCTTTTGATTGAACTGCCAAATCCTTCTGAATTAAACATGCAATGTGATCTGAATAACCATGTAGCAAACTGCAAATTGAAATGATAAAAATACAATGAAGTCTGCAATCTCTACAGTTTGCTAATAATTCATTAAGAATGCAGCCCACAATGTGTCAAGACAGATCCTGAAGCTCTTCTTGTTTGCTCATTTTCAATTTCAGATATGATGAATATGAAAGGAAATGTAATAAGCAAATCAAATATTTAATTACCATTTCATAATTTCAATATTTGGTTAGCTGGTTTTCTTCACTCCTGCGGGAATGAACTGCTGAGATCAGTGTTCGCTCTCTGTCCGGGGTTATTAGTCACTAGCACTGAAACTGAAATGAAAATGAATTAAAAACTAAAACAAAAGACACAAACACAAAAGTGTTACTAAAACTTTCTATAAAAGTGTCTCGGTGCTACTAAAGTAACTCTGTGTCTCTCAGGTGCTGGAGCTCTTGTGTCAGATCCTGCAGACTGATTCTCTCTCGATGGTTCAGCAGTGGCTTTTGTTGGCGAATGACAGAGGTGAAAAACTGGTGTTTCTCTTGTGTAAAATCTGTTCTGTTCTAAAGCTCTCTGATATTAGGGATTAAGGACATGCATGAAATCGTTAAGAATGGAAGCAAGGAAAACAATATCTGTTCAGAAACAGAGTTGTACAGTGAAGTCAGAATTGCGAGACGTAAAGTCAGAATTGCAAGACGTTAAGTCATAATTGCAACATATAGATCAGATTTGTGAGACAGAATTGCAAGACAGTCAGAGTTGCGAGACGCAAAGTCAGAACTGCGAAACAGGAAGTCATAATTGTGAGACGTCAAGTCATAATTGCAACATATAGATCAGAATTGCGAGACGTCAAGTCATAACCGCGAGACATCAAGTCAGAACTGTGAGATGTCAAGTCATAACCGCTAGTTGTCAAGACAGAACCGCAAGACATCAAGTCAGAACCGTGAAACGACAAGTCAGAACCATGAGACAAGTCATAAACGCCAGACATCAAGTTAGAATTGCGAGACGTCAAGTCAGTACCACGAGACGACAGGTCAGAACCGGCAGAGGTCAAGTTAGAATTGCGAGACGTCAAGTCAAAATCGCAAGACATCAAGTCAGAACCGTGAGACGACAAGTCAGAGCCATGATGCGTAAAGTCAGAACCATGAGACAAGTCATAAACGCCAGACATCAAGTTAGAATTGCGAGACGTCAAGTCAAAACCATGAGACGTCAAGTCAAAATCGCAAGACATCAAGTCAGAACTATGATACGACAAGTCAGAACCATGAGACGTAAAGTCAGAACCATGGGAAAAGTCAGAACCGCGAAACAACAGTTCAGAACCGCCAGACGTCAAGTTAAATTTGCGAGACATCAAGTCAAAACCATGAGACATCAAGTCAAAACCGCAAGACATCAAGTCAGAACCATGAGATGACAAGTCAGAACAACGAGACGTAAAGTCAGAACCATGAGAAAAGTCAGAACCGCAGACGTCAAGTCAGAATTGCGAGACCTCAGGTCAGAACCGTGAGACATCAAGTCAGAACCGGGAGATGTCAAGTCAGAACCACGAGACAAGACAGAACCATGAGTCAGAGACAGAACAGCTGTCATGTCAGAATTGCGAGACCTCAAGTCAGAACAGTCAGAACAGCAAGACTTTAAGTCAGAACCATGATACGTCAAGTCACAACCGCGAAGGGACAAGTTAGAACGTCAGAATTGCGAGACATCAAGTCAGAACCACGAGACGTCAAGTCAGAACCTTGAAATGTCAAGTCAGAACTGCGAGACGTCACGTGAGGACTGCCAGACGTCAAGTTAGAATGTCAGAATTGTAAGACGTAAAGTCAGTTGTGAGACATAAGTCAGAATTGCCAGTTGGAAAGTCAGAATTGGGAAATGTAAACTCTGAGTAGCAAGAAAAGTTTTAATTTATGTCCTGCAATTAAAACTTTTCTCTCAGAATTATAAGAAAAACACTGTAGGAATATAAAGTCGCAATTACCTTTTTATTTGTTTTTATCCTGTGACAGAAACAAGCTTCCACAATTCCGTGCATTTAATTTCTCATGAGAGAAAACTGTTTCGTTTGTTCTTTGTCTCAATTTATTCAAGTTAGTTATGAGATGTTCTGTTAAAATAATCACCACATAATACTGTACAAGCACAGCAGGGCAGCACAAATAGTCCTATTAGTTTTTGTTGTAAAAACATCTATGAGTTTAACATTTGGACACAGGGCGCCTGCGTCCTGCAGATGGATGTGCTATTGAAGGCTCATTAGATGTGTTTTCTTCTCTTAGAGAAGGAGCTGGTTCAGGGGTTACTCCAGCAGGCCATGGCCGACTCCAGCTCTCTGACCCAGCAGACATCTGGATCTGAACTTCTGCCATTGACGTCTGAAGATCTGCCTGATCACGTGTTCCTCAACTCATCTGTAAGCCGGAAGAGGAGCAGGTGAGTGTTTCCAGCAGGAACTAATACTAATAAATTAGTAAATTAGCTGATTAGTACTTTTTTTTTAACACCTCTCAGAGAAGAAATTATTTACAGTTTCATAATTAATGCAAATGCAAGATTAATTCTACAGTGCAAAAAAAAAAAAAAATCTTACAATATATATTTTTTTAGAAAACAAGACAGAATATCTGGTCATTTTGCTTGTGAAATATCTGATCTAAGAATTTTTTATTTTTTGTAACTAATTTGTAACTAGTAGTGCTATTAATTAGACTAATTTTATTAATCATATTTTTCAAAAATAGAATGTTATTACTGTGTTACTCATTTGTTCCAGAGTTGTTATTAATTAATGATGGAACAGTGTTCTAAAGTGTTACTTTTATCAGTGTCTGTTTTTATATGACTATCATTATGAATGTTTCAGTGAGTTTATCATCTGTCTTTTGCACAGTTCACATCCCGCGGAGACATTTCAAGACGAACCAGGTGAGGCTTTTGTACTTGTGTCAGATGCAGTTTGCTGATGTAAACTGGAGTGTTATTAATATGCCATATAGTCATTCTGAGAGGATTGAGTTCGTGACTTCACGTGGGCTGCATTTGGCAGAAAAGTGTAATGTTGCTCTCAGCTTTTATTAAAACACAATTTGGCTCCATTTCAAACTCTGCTGAATCCACTGCCTACATCAGGGTTCCTCTTTCCTGGTTCTGGAGAGCCACTTTCCTGCTAAATTCCATTCCAAATGTGCTTCAAAGCTTGGCTGGGATTTTCAAGTGAACTCAAAGACTTTGATTAGTGGATTTAAGAGGAACTAGAACTAAGTGCTGTAGTTGGGCTGGGATTGAGAAACCCTGGCATTATAGACAGCTGCACGCCTAATAATAAAGCTTGTTTATTGGCACTGAAGCTTTAACGTTTAATTGGTCAACGTGTTCTTTAGATATTAAAATGTTCTTTTAAGAAGGTTCTTTTAAGAACTGTTAACTGAAAGGAACCCAAATTGGTATTTTAAAAAAGAATTTTGCCCATGTTTTTCTCCAGTTTGCAGTCTGGAGTAGTGTAATGGACACAGACTCTGTTTTTCAGAATTCCATCCAGTCAGAGAAGATCAGACATGTTTGATATTTTGAAACAATCTTAGAACACAGATTGTTTTCATCTGTCATGTGTCTCCTAGCAACTAGGAGCATGTATCTGTGTTTGTTTGTTGTGAAAGTCTGGTAGTGTTTGCTCCTCTGTAACCACTTACACAGTGGGCAAGCGTGTGATGCCTAAAGTTTGGAAATCTGTCAGGTAGCCAAAGGAATAATTTACTGCAAACTGCATATTTGAAGAAGATTTACCCCATTTAAGATGTAAATGAGTTTATTTCTTCATCAGATTTTGAGAAATGTGTCATTCCATCACTAGCTCACCAATGGATGTGAATGGGTGCCATCAGAATGAGAGTCCAAACAGCTGATAAAAACATCACAATAATCCATAATTAATCCACACCACTCCAGTCAATCAGTTAACATTTTGAAAAGACAAAATCTAAAACAAAACCATCTTTAAGATGTTTTAAACTAAAATACGAGTAATGCATAATTATGCTTCCTCCAGTGAAAAAGTGGTCTGGTCTGAATCAGGAGAGAAATCTGCACAGATCAAGCACCGTTTCCAAGCCAAAACAGCTCTAAACAAAAAAATTATTGTGATGTTTTTATCAGCTGTTTGGACTCTCACTCTGACGGCACCCATTCACATCCATTGGTGAGCAAGTGATAGAATGACACATTTCTACAAATGTTCTAATAAACATTACAAAACAGTAGAGAAAACTGAGTAAAATCGTTTATTTTGCAAATGTTTTTAGTATTGCATGCGTTTTAAGTGTTTTAAGTCATCTTTAATATTTTTTTCTCACTCATTCAATGCAGTGCTGCTCTAAAATATTCTGATAAACAGTAAAATAATTGGGTAAAACAATGCATTTTTAAATGTACTGAGCTATTTTAACAACATCACCTACGTTTTGGAACAGAGCTCTTGTGTGTCCTTTTATCACCATAGAAACCTGAAGAGCTCATTAGATTGCATTTTGTGTTTTGTGGCTCATAGTTTATATTTGCTCCTTTGAGGTTTACATCTACACTCTTAGAAAAAAAAAGGTACAAAAGCAGTCACTGAGGCAGTATCTTTTCAAAAGGTACAGTTTTATACCTTATTTACCCCTGCAGTGTGCTTATTAGTACCTTTAAGGTATCTAATGTATAAAAAATGTACCTGATTAATACATATTATTACCTTTTAAAAGGGTACTGACCCAGTGACAGCTTTTGTAACATTTTTTTTTCTGTGTGTGTGCATGTGCACTAGTGATCTCTTTAACTTCTCTTCTGGAGAAAGCATATTGATGACTCATCCTGCATTGTTATCTCTCATGATTATTTGTATTTTTTCAGTCCTTTTGGAGTGAATTCCAAATTTTGGGGTGAAATGCATTTTACCTTACAGAGAGATGCAACTTCATACTATGACTATCTTCATAAATAAGACGTTCTGAAAATTGCTGTCAACAAAGCTGGAATTAAATGAGCGTCGTCCACTTCACAGACGTCAGATTCTAGTAAACAAGCAGTCGAGCGCTTCTGTTGGTGGTTTCTATAGTAATGCATTCCAACTAAATGACTAGTGTCTGTACAGGTCCTATTAGCTCAGACTGATATTCTGGGTTTCTTCAAACTCAAATGACTGATGTCACATTCTCAGAATGTTCTTATGATGTTCTCTGCATGTTCTCAGTGTTATTGTCTCTGAGTGTCTCTTTCTATTTTAGAGCGGATCGGAGAGGCAGAAGTTCTCACGCTGTACCCAGAAAACACATAACAGCACTGCTGTCACGAACGCAACATGTGCATGTCATGCTTCTGAATTAATTAGCTCGTTTAGCAGTTGTATTATTGTAATCATCATAGTGCAATGCAATGTTAATTTTTCATTTCTTGCTAATAAAGCATACAAACGTATTGTTCTTAAGCGTATTCATTTTCTGTGGGAGTCACGTCTCATGTGAAATGCCATTAATCAGGCAGCAAATTAAACAATTTAGACAGTTTAGAGCTCAAATAACAATATTTGCATTGAAGGATTTAATATACTGTAAGCGCTTTAACACAAATACGAGTTGTTAATTTCTTCTAGAATATCTTGTGGACTTCCATTACTCTGAATTATGTAATCACAGGTGATATATGATATGAATTTAAATACTTTCAGTTGATAATCATGCTGTTTTGAACCCAGAACATTCATTTGAAGTAACAAATTAGGCAAAAAAGGAAATTCTGTCATTATTTATTATTATTATTTTTATTTTGCACTGTTTTAGTTGTACACAGCAATTGTTTTGGCAAAACAAACGTGTGTGTATATAGAGTTAATTTGATAAAACAGATAACTCTCTTATTAACAATTTTCAAAAGTCATGTTTTTTTCTTTTTGCATTTGCATTTGATTAAGAAAGAATTACTAAGACAATAAAGCAAATATATAAATAATAAATTATACTAATAACAAAACAAAGCTTGAAAATGTAAAAAAAAAATTGAGTTATCTGTTTTTGCAAATAAACTCTTCATATATATACAATGCCGCTCAAATGTTTGGAATCAATAGGACTTGTAATGTTTTTTAAAGAAGTCTCTTATGCTCATCAAGACTGCATTTATTTGATCAAAAATACAGAAAAAAAACTGTAATATTGCAAAATGTTATTACAGTATAAAATAATGGTTTTTATTTTAATATACCGTAAAATATAATTTATTCCTGTGATACAAATCTGAATTTTCATTAGCTTTTAGTCCAGTCTTAAGCGTCACATGATCCTTCAGAAATCATTCTAATATACTGATTATCAATGTTGAAAACAGTTGAGCTTTTTGAACCTGTGATATTTTTTTCAGAATTGATTGATCAATAAAAGGTTAAAAATAACAGCATTTATTTAAAATAGAAAGTTTTTCTAACAATACACACTACTGTTCAAAAGTTTGGGGTCAGTACATTTTTGAAAGAAATTAATACTTTTATTCACCAAGAATGTGTTAAATTAATAAAAAGTTATAGCATAGATTTACATTGTTAGAAAAGATTTATATTTTGAATGAATGCTGTTCCTTTTAACTTATTCATCAAAGAATCCTGAAAAAAGTATCACGTTCCAAAAAAAAAAAATATTTGGCAGCACAACTGTTGATAATTCTAATAATAAATCCGCATATTAGAATGATTTCTGAAGGATCATGTGACACTTAAGACTGGAGTAACAGCTGATGAAAATTCAGCGTTGCATCACAGGAATAAATTATATTTTAAATTTTATTAAAATAAAAAACATTATTTTATATTGTAATAACATTTTGCAATATTACTGTTTTTTTTTTTCTGTAGTTTTGATAAATAAATGCAGCCTCAATGAGCATAAGAGACTTCTTTCAAAATATTATTATTTTTTTAATCTTACTGATCCCAAACTTTTGAGCGGCAGTGTGTATATATATATTATTTTTATTATAATTTTTTAAAAAATTATTATTGTTTTTGTGCAAGTTAAGTACGATGATGCTTTATAGCCCTTATTACAGCTTTGAAACTTTCCATTGTAATTTCATGTTTGGATGGACATGAAGGTGAGTAAATTACATTCTTGTGCTGTTCTAAAAAGCCTTCATTTTTGGTCAAAAATGCCCCGCTTTGTAAAAATTGCTTGAAAGTCTTTCATTATGCTTTTTCAAAACTTTTGTTATAATTAGCATCGTTTTTGTATTTCATTTTAGAACATGATTAATCGTAAACCTTATTGATCTGAGCTTACAAGTGAAAAACAAGCGTTATTTGTTCATGATTTTGGCATCTTCACTCAAAAACTCAGATCAATGAGGCCTGCATAACTAGTGTTTTCAGAAGAAATGACTCAACATGCTGTTTCTTTGTGCATATCATAGTCGAAACAGTTTGCATTTGGTATGTTTGACTTCATGTTCAAATCTCTGATGCTTGTTTGCAGATATTGTCAAATCTAAGGAGAGTTCGAGACACTGTTGACGCTCTGCTGAAACTGGGGTTTTCTCATTTGAGACGCAGCAAACTTCTTTTAATCTTGTCGGTGTTCAGGACAAACGGCTGTGGTATTGAAGAGATCTCGTGCAGGTTTTATTTCCCATGGGTGAGTTAGTGAACATCTGCCGTTCTGATCCGGTTCTGATTCTACAGATGTGTAACCATGGCGACGGGCTCAAGCGTGATCACGTGTCACACGTGTTGCTTCTGTTGCCAAAACAAAAAAACAGATTTTGCAAATTGTCTATCTCACTATTGACGTTGGGAAATGATAAGAGCTGTAATGGAAGGTTGTCATCTCGACACTTTCATTTCTAGTCGTACCTCATTATTCCGACTGTATAATCATCATATATCCCTCTGTAATGAGGTGACATTTTCTGTGATTTTAGGGGAGTGAATAATGAAAGTCTTTACAGCGGAGCATGAATGGGGCGCTTTAATTGAATTGTCAGTTTCTAAACTCCAGCTCGCCAATGCAATCAAAGCGAGCTCTGAGAAATCAGACATCAGGAATAAAACCACGTTGCGTGAATCCATCCCACGCCGAGCACATTAGTGCAGAAATGTCTGCGGTGAAAGCAGCTCTTACTGTCTGTGCATTACTGTTTCAGACAGATTCCCCTCATCTTTGGACACTCTGGCCATCAATATAGAGCTTAAATGACTCTGTTACTCACACAAAGGCTTATGTAACTTCAGCAGACCTCAGTGTCGTATTTCCTCTGTGGGTGAGACTGAGTTTGTACCTCAAAGAAAAGTTGTATCAGACCCAAAACGCCGCATCTAATGATCTGGGACAAATGAGGTGTAATGATGGTGTTTATGTTTAGAAATTCACCCTTAGAAGTGCACACTTCATGCACGAATCCCTTCCGGCCACCACAGGAGATGTTTTGCTCTTTTGCACTCATGCATGTTGTAAATTTTGTATTGAAAAGCTTCTGCTTCAGCAAATATCACATTGCATTGACAAATTGCATAAGAAGACACATGACGTGTTATGATGCTGTGGTGAGCAGCATCATTCTTTTCGGTCGTGACTAGTTTCAAACTAAATAAGAAACCCAATATAAGTTACAGGTGTTTGTTTTTTTTTATCTTTTTTTATTGTTTTACTCCATTGCATTTGAAGAGAATGTCCAACTACAAGATCTTAGGGACTGAATGCATTAGGTTGATTCAAGGTGCAACATTAACAGGCTATGTGAATGTGAAACGCTCCATGGATAATTAATTTTCTTTCAAAGAATGATATTTAGTAATTTAGTAGGTCAAGGAACAACACATGCCTTGTTATAGTAACCAAAGACAGTCAAAATTTACATTTAATATTTTCTAAAACTGCATTGCAAAACATTTGAATGTATTACAGTATTCAAAATGTGCATATATTGTAAATACAATGTAACAAATGTTGATGCATTTAGTTTTCATTATTTATACATTATTTATGGAAGCACATTTCCACCAATTAATTTAAAAAAGGTAATTGCAACTTTTTATCTCCCAATTCTGACTTTTTTCTTACAATTTTTTTTCTTTCTCAGAATTGTGTGATATAAACATGCAATTCTGCAATGCATTCATGCATTTGGATTATATAGTTTTAATGTAAACAAACTAATAAATTTAATGTTGTGCAATAATTTTGTCAGTAATGCTGTACAAACAAAATTTCTGCATTAAAAAAAATGCTGGCATAAATTATTATTAATTATTTGCATCGTGAACAGATGTGTGCTGATTCAAAGTAATTTAAATATATGCATTTTTTAAAAAATGATCGTATTTTGAAAACGCACTTAGAATTCAGAAATCTGTTTATTGTGAATATAACCTTTCTAGGGACTCTGGGTGCAGTTTAGAATATGCTATACTTTCAATGTACAATGCATACTTTTCAGCTTCCTCTGCCTGGAATCATGATTTTTGTACCATCTCTGTCTAAACCAGCCAGCCACATTTACTCAGTTGTTTAATTTATTTATATGATGCAATATTACTAGGTGTGGAACAAGCAATATTCAAGTTAAAATGCATGAGACTGAAACAGTTTAGATCTACTAATATTAAATACTGTATATAAATCTGGTAATTATGTATTTAAAACACATTTAGTACTATTATTAGTTTATTAGTACTATTACGAAAGGTAATTACAATTTATTATCTTACAATTCTGACTTTATCACATTTTTTCCCTTAGAATTGTGATATAAACATGCAATTCTGAAATAAAGTCAGAATTGTGAGATGAAAAGTTGCAATTACCTTTTTTAAAATATTTTTTTATTGAGTGGTGGAAATGGGCTGCTATAATTATTACTCATTCTAATATTGACACATCAACCATTATTTACAGTGAATAAAAGCTCATTTAAACGGCAAAAGTAGTTCACAGCATGTTTGCATTATTTTTTGTTCTTTTATGTCTAAAATGTGATGAAGTGCATCTCTCTGTTATCAGCCTGCAGGTGGCCTTGTGTGAGGATGAATGACGCGGAGACTGAACTTCACCTGCTGACCACATGCTCAAAAACTGGCTAAACTCCAAACACAGCTGTTGTATCACTACGCTGCATTTATCTGCTGTGCCTGCATTTAGCTTGAGCAGTTAACAAGCATGAAATGATTGTATTAATACAGGCAGGATTTCAGAAAGGCTGCATGACAGTGATTAACAATGGCCGATGTTTATCTGCTGGTTAATGCATGATGTGATGTCAACTTGGAATAGAAAAACAGTTCAGAGGCATTTCAGGCAGAGAAAGTTACGAAACCGTTTTCTTTAGAATAACACGCACTGATTGATCGTTCAGTGTAAAACCAGGGATGTGCACTGAGTGCAATTTTATGTTTGCGTAAACATCTTATTCACACTTATTTACAGCTGATGGAATGAGGAAAAAACAGACATGAGAGATTTTTCATTTGGAAATTATTAAAATGATTATTAAAAAAAAATAAATAAAATGAATAATGCCATTTTTAAATAAATCAATCTTTGAAAGAGAGTTAATTATACATCAAGCAAGTATTCAGAGAGTATTTCACATTCACATATTAATGTGGGATCCTTGATCAAACTGACAGGTTCAATCCCTGAGATCTTGCAGTCGGTTCCCTGCTGGAAAAGAAGCTTTTCAATTAAAGATTTACAACATATGGCAAAAGAGCAAAACATCTCCTGCGGAGTTCAGAAG
Source organism: Labeo rohita (assembly GCF_022985175.1). Classification (NCBI taxonomy): domain Eukaryota; kingdom Metazoa; phylum Chordata; class Actinopteri; order Cypriniformes; family Cyprinidae; genus Labeo; species Labeo rohita. Next base: position 1,318,639 of record NC_066880.1, on the reverse strand, counting down.
ATTTAGTGAATGAGATTTAGTGTTAAAACCCTCCTGGAGAAAAATCACAGTCTGTAAATACACTGAAACTCAACAATAAACCCTCTCAACCAGCTCACATGTCTCGCATTATGCTAAAAAAATTCAAATAATATTTTGCATAAAAAAATAAAGATCCCTAATTTTACATTTTTAATCACTGTGACATTTTCAGGTAAATTTTTACATTTTATATTTGACAATCAGATTCTGATTACTATAATGCAAAATGCAGTCACTGTATGTCATTACATGAAGAAAATACGAAGGCACTTATAAAAAAGTATCTTTCTGTTTTTTGCATTTCACCTATTTTTCCACTCCTTTTCACTTTTTTACTTTCATTAAATTTAGCATTGTATGCTATGAATATGGATGACTGACAAACTGAATATAATGTTCCTCATTAGTAACATACAACATTTATATATAATCTATACAGTATTTATTATATAGCTGTGTATTTACTGAAGGACATTATTTTAAAGCATCATTGCAAAACTGAGTGTTATGAGTATTACATTTTTAAAAATTGAAAAAAGAAAAACTTAGCTAGGTTTATGATGCTAATAACTGTGGACACCTGTGTTTCAACACTTGAAATGATTGAATTTGTCATCATACAGTATGTAATGCAAGTTTACGTATAGAGTTTGTGATTAAAGGATTGCGTGAATAAAAGCTAGATTTAACCTTCAGCTCTTGCATGATTAAATACAGCCTGTTTAATTACACGGATACAGAACAGTCGCAAAACATGATTGTTTCATGCACAAAAAACTTTAATAAGATCATAAGTGTGGAAAAAGTAAAAAAAAAAAAAAGGAAATCACTCAGAGATGTTTGAGCCCTTTAATCAGTGAGTGAATGAGAACTAATGAACTTTTGTCTTTGTGCCGCTCGTTAAAGCAGAAGCTTGATGAGGTAAATATACCTGAGCGTTTGAAGGGTCGACCAATTACTAGAGTTTCACATCTGCTGCATTTAGCATTTATGAAACCGTATTATTTCACCATGCATTATGAACTGAAATAGCAGATAAATGAATAATTAGAATCAGCAGACCGAGAGACAATAAAGTGCCATCATTGCTATAAGTTGTTTTGTGTAGGCAGAAGTTTCTTCATTTCATGAAGAACCTCTTAAAGTCTCTCATTTCATTATAATGGGTAAAAGTTTATTTCAAGAACAAATACTTACTATTAATTAGCATGCATGTATAGCCAGTATACTGGCTGTCTATTAGTGCTTAGAAAGCACATATTAATGCCTTATTCTGCATGGCCATATTTTAGGTCTCTTAATCCTGCCTAAACTTAACAACTACCTTACAAACAATTAATAAGTATAAAATACTTTAAAATAAAGTGTGATCCAAAATGCATAATACATATAGATCTCACTTATATTGAAGGAATCATTTAGCCAAAAAAAAATCTGAGTTTAATGTAAAAAGCTTTCTTCAATTTTAATGAATATTTTCAAAGGCTTCTTTCTCAAAAAGAGTTTGTTTCTCCACATCAGCAGCACTTACATACATTAAAACTTAGAGTTTTATTTCTATCTTTATTCTGAGTTCAATTTCAGTGCAAGTTTTAAAAAGTTTTTTCTTCACTTAACCATCACTTACATACACCAAACTTAGCAGTTTTATTCTTCTCTATATTCTGAAGGTTTTTGCTGAGGGGTTTGTTTGTATACCATTGGCCTGATTTTATTTCTTGTACATTTATCTATTTGCTTCTATAGATTTCAATTGCAATGCAGATTTTTCAAAGTTTTTTTCCTCACTTAACCATCACTTACATACCCCAAACTTTGCAGTTTTATTTCTATCTTTATTCTGAAGGTTTTCACTGAGGGGTTTGTGTGTATACCACTGGCCTGATTTTATTTTTGTGCATTTATCTATTTGCGTCTATAGAGTTCAATTTCAATGCAAGTTTTAAAACGTTTTTTCTTTACTTAACCATCACTTACATACACCAAACTTAGCAGTTTTATTCTTCTCTGTATTCTGAAGGTTTTTACTGAAGGCTTTGTTTGTATGCCATTGGCGTGATTTTATTTTTGTACATTTATCTATTTGCATCTATAAATTTCAACTGCAATAGAACTTTTTTTTGTCTTTTGAAAAATGTTTTCACTTGACTCACTTACGTACACCAAATTTAGCAGTTTTATTCCTCTCTATATTCTGAAGGTTATTACTGAGGGGTTTGTTTATATATCATTTATTTATTTTTGCACATTATCTATTTGCATCTATTTCTATTAGAATACATATTTTTAAAGGTGGTTTTCTCAAAAATGTTTCTTTTTTTCTTCACTTTGTCATCACTTACATACACCAAACTTAGCAGTTTTATTGCTCTCTATATTCTGAAGGTTTTTACTGAAGGAATTGTTTATATATCATTCCCCTGATTTTATATAAGATTTTATTCCTGAACACACCCTGAAAATGTATTTTTTCCTAACTGTTGACAGTATTTTCTGATTTGTGGAGTGATAAAAACAGAAATCCAAAATCCCCTCTGTAAGAACATTTAACACCAATATGTCAATAAAATTAAAGAATATTCTGAAACTTGCTTCATCCAGTGTTCAGATTTATTTTCTGGAAATTTATGGAAATTTGTGCATGTTTAATAAGATAATGCCTCGTTTGCATACTTAACATTTCAGAAAACTTGTAATACAAAATGTAATGTTTTATGCACTGTGATTAACCTGGGAAGTATGGTGATAAAAAAAACAAACATTTCTAATGTTTATTTCATTGTTACTTGCTATTTATTTGTGAAATCTGCTAGTGATTTCCGAGTGAAAATATATATTTTTTTCTTTTTCCCCTCAAATGTTATCCTATTCATCTGTGGTGTTTTGCCTCAAGTCATTATTCTCTTCTAACACAACCTTAGAGTCAGAAGTATATGTTTTTAAGTTGTTATAATGATTGGCGTACTTAACATTCACATGCAGTGCAAAACATTGAATACTGAACCAGATGTTGAGCATTTTAATGTTTCTGTCGTCATTTTCTCTGGTTTCAAAAAGATTCCACTGTTTCTAAGCCTCATTTGCAAACTATAACTGTAATTACTAGTCAGTGTAATTAGCTTTCACTGGAGGGTCAAGAAGTTCAACAGTGCTGCATTATTGTTACTGGAGCATAAACACACACTCATTACTGTGCGAGTGATTCATCGGTGACCTTTGTGCTGCTCACGACTTCATCTTTCAGCTGCCATTTAAGAAGTCACTGAGTCTCAGCGGGTGACCGATGAAGATGATGTTTGATGATGATGTTTGATGCGACTCTTGTCGCCTGCAGGTTTCTGGCCTCCATTATGGCTTCTGCTGCATTGACGCAAGAATCATAGATCAACGTCTGGACACAAAAGACCTGAGGATTCCTGTGGCGTGAGGTTTTTAACAATTTCACAGGTTGCTGCTAACGTGACGGCCACTGGACCTTCAGCCCGACCTGTTCTGAGGTCAGTGAAGTCAAATGTGAGAGATTTTAATGCAGCGCATTGATTTGACTTATTGATGTATTTTGCTTTGGAGAGAATGTGAGGTGTGTGTGTGTTATAATAAATGACACCTGCATATATATTGCTGCAAATATCTTTTGTCAAATATCAAACATTTGACAAAGTCAGCATTAAAGTCAGCATTTGTTGTGGTTAGTAATCAAAATAACCCAATTGCAGTTTGAATGAGATTAATTGGAATGTACAATAAAAAAAAAACATTATTTTTGAAAATTGTTAAAAATCGAGTTATATGTTTTTGCAAATTAACTCTTTAATTACATATAAAATTTCCATGCATTTGGATTATAGAGTTTTACTGTAAACAAATTAATAAAGTTAATGTCATGCATTTTTGTCAGTAATACTGTACATGATCAAAACGGGTCAAATTTCTGCATTGAAAAATAATCATGGCATAAATTATTATTATAAATTAACTATTTGCATCATGAACAAATGTATGATGATTCCAAGTAGTTCAAATAAATGCATTTAATGAAAAAAAAAAAAAAAAAATCATATTTTGAAAATGCATTTATTTAAACTACTTAGAATTAACATAAATCTGTTTATGGTGAAAATAACGTTTCTAGGGACTCAGAATGCAATTTAGCATATGCAGTACTCTCTATGTACAATGCATATTTTTCAGCTTCTTCTGGCTGGAATCATGATTTTTGTACCATCTCTATCTAAACCAACCAACCACATCAATTTTTTTTTTTCATATTATGCAATATTACTAGCTATGGAACAAGCAATGTTCAAGTAGTTAAAAAGCATGAGATTGAAACAGTTTGGATTTACTGATAATAAATATATACATTCATAAATATATACATTCAGTTTATTAGTACTATTACAGAATCTGACCTGTCTCTTATATGTATGACTGACAAAAATGCATCACATTAAGTTTATTAGTTAGTTTGTTGAAGCTGCGCAGTCCAAATGCATAAACATTTTATATGCAATTCAAATTTAGGCCTACTTTTTTTTTTTAGTGCATAAAGTAATCAGTAAAACAATACAGTAAAAGTTAGTGCATAACAACACATACTGAAGTGCTTGTTTGGTGAATTCTACTGCTCTGATCAGTGTTTTCACGCCACATTTCTTAGTATTTCCGACTCAAAAGCCCCATATTCTAGATAAAATGTAATTGCTTTTTTGACAGCGTGCAAAACACACGAGACGCTGATAGAGGAGGTTTTCATGCGCTGCTGAATTTATCAACTTCACACAGATAAAGTTCTCCAGAGCTTTAAATGACTCAGCAGCTCTGATCCCAAATCACCTGCCACTTTGTGCAGTTCGGCAAGTCCGTTTTAAACAAACACAAGAAAAACGGCACATTTTGTTTGCAGCGGACTTATTTGCATGCCATTTAATTCAGTCATCAAACAAACATCTTGAGAAAACAAAAGTTTACTTGTGCATTATTGTGATGTTTTCATCAACTGTTTGGACTCTCATTCTGACGGCACCCATTCACTGCAGAGGATCCATTGGTGAGCAAAGAAAATATATGTATATGTAGTCATCCAGAAATTCTCATTTCTGTGGTATAACATCTTGTGTGCATGTGGATTTTTTTAGATTGAATTAACTCTGCCTAGTTGATCATTTCAGACATGAAAACAAAGACAAATGACTTTAATTTGACACCAGGATGAATGAATCTGCCTAAACTCTTTCATCTTAGTGTTTCGGTGCATCTGTTGCCCTCATGCATGATGACACTTGTTCTTCACTGAAATCTCAATAAAAGGATGTGAAAGCTGAAATGTATCCTATATATGAGGTGGATTTGTGATTGTGATGGTACTAATGTGCTTCAGCATGTCTTCTGTCCTTTGGTCGGAGGTGTGGCTGCTGAAGGAGGTGAAGGTTTCTCTCAGGGTTTAATGAAGGTTAAGGTCAGTGTTAGGGTTGTTCTGCAGATCTCTGAAATAGTCAGAGTATGTGGGACTTTAAAGCTTTAAATACCTTGAAGAGTGTTTTCCCCCTTGTGCTGGTAATAAATAAAGGAATATTTTACTCAAAAATGAAAACAAACTGTAACACTTTAAAACATGGTCTTAACATGACCTTGCAATGAGCAATATATTTCCATGAATTTTTAACCTTTCTTGATAAAATGTAAGTAAATAAAATAAATACATAAATAAACAAACAAAATGATTTAAAAATAATAAATCAATTAATACTAATAAATCAATTATTTAGTAATAATAAATAAAGACTCACAGCTATACATGACTTTACAAGACTAACAAATGTTAACAAATGAGACCTTATTGTAAAGCATTAACAAACACAAAAATAATTGGTAGATAAATAAATAAAATAAATAAATAAACAATAAATAAATAAATAAAAATTAAAAATAAAATAACTTAATAATAGTAAATTAATATTTCTAAATCAATTATTTAGTAATAATAATTCAAGACTCCCAGCTATACATGACTCTACAAGACTAACAAATGTTAACAAATGAGACCTTATTGTAAAGCATTAACAAACACAAACAACCAAACAAATAGATAGATAAATAAATAAACAAGAAATCAATCGAACAAATAAACAATAAATAAATAAATACATACATAAATAAATAAATACAATTATTTAAAAATAAAATTACTTAATAATAGTACATAAATAAATCAATTATTTAGTAATAATAAATTGAGACTCACAGCTGTACATGACTTTACAAGACTAACAGAAAAAATACTTAAGAAAAAAAAAAAATACTATCTGATACCATCAATACCATCTTTCATTATATCTAACAGGTGCCAGTGACTTCAACCAGTGCAAACCTGCATTCTTGTTCCTCTCGAATGTGACCTTGGAGGCAAAGCCGAACTGAATCCTATCTTGTAAATGGAGGCGTTATCTTCATTTCTGTCCTTCACCGTCTCTATAAAAGCGTCCCGCGGCCTTCTGCTCTTCGCCATCTCAGCGGGAGCCAACATGCTGCCGGCCGTCCTGAAGCTCTGCTGTGGAATCACATACCCACATCTCCGGAGCATGGCAGGTACCTGACCTGTAGCTCCCGCTCGATGCATGAGTTTGTGTTTGTGTTGTGTTTTATTGATGTGTCCGTGCCGTCCTGCAGGTCTGCAGCGAGCAGCTCTGGTGGCGTTCGGCCAGGAGATCGCACACTGGCAGAGCAGAGGACAAATCACCCTTCCAGCATGGAGCTGTTTGAGATGGACTGAAGGTGAGTCTGTGCATTCATATTTCACTTCTCCCCAGCTCATGCTGCGTTTCTTTGATCAAAAATACACTAAAAATAGTGAAATATTATTGTAATTTAAAATAACTCTTTTCTATATGAATATCTGTTAAAATGTAATTTATTTCTGTGATCAAAACTGCATTTTCAGTCAGCATCATCTTTTATGTTCATATGCTGCTCAACAAACATTTCTGATTATTAGCAATGTTGAAAACACTTGTGCTGCCCAAATGAATGTTTTCAGAGGCAGAGTCGGAGCAGAGGACATCTGTGTTGGCCGATGAGGACGTGTTTTATCTGAGACAAGGAGAAAAAGCATTGAATGAAGCTCTGAAGATCGTCGAGTCTAAGGACGGATGGACACTGGAGACAGCTGAGGTGACTGTCTGTGGATGTAAAATGTTCTCTTGTTGTGCAAATTGTCAGAACATGTTCTCACTAAAGCATTTTTTCCTTGAAGAATGGAGATGTAATCTATAGTAAAGTTCTCACGGGCAGCAGGAGGGTTTTCCGATTAGAGGCTGAACTGGACGCGTCTCCAGAGGAACTTCAAGACATCTTGTTCTTCAGAGTGGAGGAGATGCACGAATGGAACCCCAGCATCAGACGCATCAAAGTAAGACATATGCATATTTTATCTTTTGAACAAAATTGGTACTTTTATTCATCAAGGATGCATTAAAAAAAAAAAATGCATGACAGTTTGCACTGAAAAATAAAAATGCATGGCAGTTTCCACTGAAAAAATTAAAAACGCACGACAGTTTCCACTGAAAAATAAAAATGCATGAGTTTCCACTGAAAAATAAAAACGCACGACAGTTTCCACTAAAAAAGTAAAAATGCATGACAGTTTCCACTGAAAAATAAAATTGCACGACAGTTTCCACTGAAAAATAAAATTTGCAACGACAGTTTTCAATGAAAAATAAAATTGCATGACAGTTTTCAATGAAAAATAAAATTGCACGACAGTTTCCACTAAAAAAGTAAAAATGCACGACAGTTTCCACTGAAAAATAAAAATGCATGACAGTTTCCACTGAAAAAATAAAGATGCATGACATTTTAATGTCATGCAGATATTGCCCAGCAATATTGCTAATAATCAGAAATGTTTCTTGAGCAGCAAATCGGCATATTAAAATGATTTCTGAAGCATCATGTGTCACTGAAGACTGGAGTAATGATGCTGAAAATTCAGCTTTGATCACAGCAATAAATTACAGTTTAACAGACATTCACATAGCAAACAGTATGTGAGCAAAGAAAAAATTGCAGTAATATTTCATAATTTTTAGTGTATTTTTGATCAAATAAATGCAGCCTTGGTGAGCAGAAGCTGTGAGCAATCCTGAGAGTCACGGCTTCCCAAAGCAGAGACTGTAAATGTAAATGTAGTGTCAGGAGCTCTAGATTGATGATTTTTGGCTTGCTGAGCAGCTCTCAAGGACACAGTGCTGTTTAATATTCTCTCTTGATAAATCAATAAAGCTAAAAGTGTTCAGAACTGAGAACATTGATCTGTTGCTTAAGCAGATATATGAGGTGGTTGAGATTTCTCTCATCCTCTCCGAGGGTCACACATCGTCTGCTTGTAAGACTACATGTGTTAATAACATAAAATATTAAACAACAACAATGATGTAATACCAGGCCTATACTACTGTAATTCTGTGATTCAAACTATGTTTGAGAAAATCACCATACAGTATATATTTTGATTCTCTATAATTGTTCTAATTGTAATTCAGTCAGCAATGCTTATTAATATGGAAATTATTCTTAAGCACTGCACTATGCATAATAAGCACACCTAGCTGATAGTAAACTATAAATTGTGAAGCAATCAACAACTCACAGAAAACAAACTATATAGTAGAAAAGCCTCAATTTAAGCATCTTGCATGTAATTAGCTTGCAATTTGTGTTATAAGACGTATATCTTTTGCAAACAGCTGCATGTGTGTCTCTTGATAATAAGATAAACATACACGATAGAACAGGTTGTGTTCGTGTATTCTCAGATAAGTGGCTCTGTGATTATGGTGCGTTCCATGTCATAATTACTGTAATTACTAGATGACTATCTGGACGTTCGACTCGGAGATGTTCACTTCTTCGGACTAGAAGTTGTGCGTTTCTATGGCAACACTGTTAATGGAAAAACTAATGTGTAATTAATAGACATCACCACACTACAGCATTACGCAGACACCTTAATTCACTTTTAACGGGACATTAGATGTGCTTCCGAATTAACGCAGATTAGCGCAACTGTTTGCATCAGTCTTTTTGAGTTTGAGTTTGTAGCGTAAACACATTTTTAAGTTGATTACTCAAAAAAATTGAAATTCAACAGCTAACTTGGTACATGCTAAATGTAACTTAATTAGCATTTAAATGAAATGAGCAAGATATCACTAATCTATGGAAGCACGTTTCCGCCATAAATAAATAATACCAAAAAGATAATTGCTACTTTTTTTTCTCACAATTCTCGCAATTGTTGAGTGAGTTAAGTCAGAATTGTGAGATATAAACCAAGATATAAACTGATCTAAACTTGCAATTCTGAGAAGTCTTTTTCCCCTTATAACTGGACTTTACCACTTGCAATTGCGAGTTTATATCTCAAAATTCTGAGAAAAAAAGTCAGAATTGTGAGTTTAAATCTCTTGCAATTCTGACTTTATTTCTGACAATTCTGATTTTTTTCCTCAATTGCATTTGCGAGTGATAAAGTCCAGTTTTAAAGGGAAAAACTGAGACTGTTCTCAGAATTGCAAGTTTATATCTCACAACTCTGACTTAACTTGCAATTGCGTGCTATAAAGTCACAATTGAAAGACAAACTTGCAATTCTAAGAAATAAAGTCAGAGTCAAGAATGTTTTCTCAGAATTGCGAGTTTATATCTCACAATTGTGACTTTATAGCACACAATTACGAATTGTTAAGTGAGAATTGTGAGACATAAACAGACATGAAAATGCAATTGTGAGAACAGTCTTTTTTCCCCTTAACCCTGGACTTTATCACTCGCAGTTCTCAGAAAAAAAGTCAGAATTGTGAGATATAAACTTGCAATTGCAGGAAAAAGGCAGATTTTATCTTGCAATTCTGACTTTATTTCTCGCAATTTTGATTTGGAAGCATGCAATTTTGAGAATTTCACAATTCTGAATTTAAAATGCACAACTGCTGAGATAAAGTCACAATTACCTTTTTATACATTTTTTAATCAGTGGTGGAAACTGCCTTCCAATCAGTGGCATTAGCGCATCATTGCTCATTATGTTATAAAGTCATTATAATGTTTACTTTCAAAATTAACCATGGTTTTACTACAAATAAAACCAAAAAAACAAAAACAAAACATGGTTATACTTATGACTGGTTTTCTGATCCAGGGTCACAAATGGTAATCAGTATGCCAAAAAAACAAAACAAAACAAAAAAAAACACGGTTACTACACTTTTGTAAAACCACTGTAAATTTTTGTAAGAAACGCAAGTTTGCAGTAAATGTTAACTAATAAATTTTCACGGTTTGCTTATTGTAACAAAAACTTGTTTCTGTGTTATGTTTCTGTGAAATAACTAAAGTCCGACTTAGTCGTTCGATTAAAACAAGCACGTTTATGCCACAGGTGCTGAAACACGTGGGCAGGGACACCATGGTTACACACGAGGTTTCGGCGGAAACGGCGGGAAACCTGATTGGCCAGCGGGACTTTCTGAGCGTCAGACATTCGTCCAAAAGCGGGTCACGTGTTTACTTGGGCGGAGCCGCGACGCGTTTGGAGTCCCTGCCGCCTCAGCCCGAGTTTGTCAGGTAAAATCACACGTCCGACGATGGACTGAAGACTTGTTTCATTCACACTGACTTATTTTTGTGGAAAGCAAAATAATGTTTGAATACCTGAGCTTATGTTTTCTGATCGCAACGCCACAATTTTGAGACTTAAGTGAATGTAGAATTTCAAATATATCAAATTTGCCTCTGTTTGTTGCTCAGAGCACTTTTATAACATCGAAAGACTTTGCATGTAGCGCACAAGCCGTATGCACCTTAAGGCAACATTTTACTTTAAGGGGTGTGACTGACATAACACATGTGACACATGGAGGTTTTATGCATGTTTATGACATGTCATTAAGTGTCATTCGCTCAGTTATGTCATTTTAAATGCAAAGATGACATTGTTTGAGATGCCTTTGTCATCACAACTTGACATAAACCAATACATCATAACCTGTCAGTGTCTTTATCATGACAACTTGACATTAACAAGACAATTTTGTACTATATAACAGCTATATATGTTGGAAATATGTGACCCTGGACCACAAAACAAGTCTTAAGTATCACGGGTATATTTTTAACAATAGCCAACAATACATTGTATGGGTCAAAATGATTGATTTTTCTTTTATGCCAAAATTCATTAGGATATTTAGTAAAGGTCATGTTCCATGAAAATACTTAGGAAATTTCCTACCGTTAATATATACAAAAATTATTTTTGATTAGTGATATGCATTGCTAAGAACTTCATTTGGACAAATTTAAAGGCGATTTTCTCCAAATTTTGATTTTTTTGCACCATTATGGTGGTGTCTTGGGTAGACTTTTCTATGATGTAAAAAAGCATAAAATAAAGAAAACATAAATGTGTGGGATGCTGTAATTAACCGTTTTTGCAGTGATATGGACCAAACTCTGCGTGACTTAACCCACCATTTTACTGTTTTCATTTTAATTTTTGGGTGAATCACTCTCCAAATGCAATAAAATACAATTTTATTTATTTATTTATTTATTTATTATTATTACTATTATTATTATTGGATGATTGCATTTATTTCTCTAAAAAAACAAAAAAAAAAAAAAAACCATGAAATGAAAAATATTCATGATGCTGTTATAAAATAATTTGACAGAGTATTAACACTTAACATTTTAATGACAAATTCAATTTGTACAACTGAAAAAAAGTGGTCAGAAAAATATGAATGACACAATTATAATGATCCCATGACCACATGACAGTTTAATGTATATTAATGTATATTAACCCATAAAGCTAAGTAGTTTATTAGGTTTGATAATAAATCTGCTATGTCATGTTTATGACAGATTTATGACAGGTTCTGTTGTCTTGGTAGTGTCGAGTTATCACGACAAAGACACTGACAGATGTATTGGTTTATGTCAAGTTGTCATAACAAAGGCATCTCAAACAATGTCATCTTTACATTAAAAATGACATAACTGAGCAAATTTGTCATAAACATGCATAAAAGCTTATGTCACAATTATAAAGGTGTAATGTCAGTCTTATGCACACCCCTTCAGGTAAAGTGTTGCCTGCTTTTTTTGCATGTCTTTTTTTTTTTTTTTTACAAATAACCGTCCACACTACGGAACGTAGAAGCTGAATTAATACAGGTTTGGACTGACGAGGGTTTTTCTTTTTGGGTGAATTATTATTTCATGTACATCTTAAATAGGAGTTAGCTACTATAACTGGACATAATCTTAAAGCATTTTCTCATTATAAAGACTGTCTGTAAGTGTTTATTTGGTGTTTGTTGTGTTCAGGGCTGAAGACGGACCCACCTGCATCATCCTGCAGCCGCTTCAGGACCGTTCCGACCGCAGTCGCTTCATCTGGCTGCTGAACATGGACGTCAAGGTACGAAACATGCACGTTTCATGATTTATGATTGATTTTGGAAGTTGTAAATAAAACATTTTACAACTCTACTTCAAAATTTAATGTTTAAATGAATTACTCTGTTATTATTTATGAAATTTACTACCGATTTTTGAGAGAAAACCGTTTCTATCTTTTTTTCTGATGCATTTCTACAGTCGTGTGTTTGACGTGTCCGTGTGTTTTCAGGGTTGGCTGCCGCAGTCACTAGTGAACAAGGCTCTTCCTCGAGCACAAGCGGACTTCACTAAACACCTGCGGCGCCGGCTGGCCGCGCAAAAACCAGAAAACAACAGATGTTAAAAGTCAGACATCAACGTTGACAGATGATATAGGAACACACAGGCAACATACACCTCAGATCAACAGTATGAAACTCAAGATATCAATGAAATTGATTTCACCATATAAAAAGACAATAAAAGCATTTTCACAGCAGTTATTTTAGTATTTTATTTATATTTTAAATTATTCCGGTAGTTTTCTAGTTTAGTTTAAAAGGTCTTTTTGACCTTTTACCTCACAAAAAAAAAAAATAAATAAATAAATAAAAATCGCAGCAATGTTTAATAAATGTTTCTAAATTATTTTTTATCATATATTTTTATTTTTCATTGTTTGTGGTCATTTTAATTTCAATTAATGTTAATTTTGTTTTTGTCATTTTTATTTTATTTTTTTAAAAATATTTAATAAGTTTTAATTCAATTTCAGTTTATTATACTACATCAGTTGTTTTGTGTCTGATTTTGTTTCATATAATTCATTCAAAAATGAAAGTTTAAATGAGTAAACAGGAAAAACAGCAGCATAGGGGGTTTGGAGCAACATGAAGGTGAATAATTATTTTTTGGTGAATATTCCTTTATGGAAATCATCCTGACGTGCTGTTATCATGCAGACTCACGCGTCTGCGCTCGCAGATGGAGAGCGTCTGACAGACTCGGCGTGATTCGCTGCGGATCCCACACTTCAAAAGGACAAATGACATGTTGAAGAGACTCTAAAGAGACAATCTCCAGAGTGAACTTTTATCTCAAATAGGCTCCAAAATCACCAGAATGGCCTTTAGAGAGCAGGAGAACATCAGCAGAGGACAATGACTCTATTCAATTGGATGAAAAGATTTTAGACATGCCTCAAATCCACAATATAATTGGTTCTGAACTTATAAGACGCTCCAGGGTCAGAGCACTTTATTTTTTAGTGCAGCTTAAAGGAATCGTTCAGTCAGAAAAATATAGAAAGATCTGCTATTATCAACCTTCATGTTGCTCAAAAAAAAAAAAAAACAAACTTTTTTTTATACATCTATCAGGTATCACGCAACATTTCTGGATGAACTATACATAAAATATATATATATATATATTATATATTTTCTATTACAAATACTGTTCCATTTTAATCAATGTCAAGTATAAGGCAGCATTTTTGAATGAACTGTTTCTTTTTTATAAATATTTTTATTTTTCGTTACAAATTCAATAAAATATATTATTCTATTCAAATGATTTTATAAAAAATATTTAGAAAAAGTATTAAAATACTATTAAAATATCTTAAAACAATCTTTAATAATCACTGCTGCTCCTTTTCATAAAATTATTGTTTTTTATAAAATCATTTTATCAAAATATAAATATTTTAAAAATATAAAAAAGTATAAAAAATATGTATAAAAAATATCAGAAAAGATCTGCCATTATCTACCTTCATGTTGCTCAAAAAGAAAAAGATTTCACAAAAGAGATTTCATAAATCTATCAAGCATCATGCAATATTTCTGACTTCTTTTTTTTTATATATTTTATAGATTTATTATATATATAGAGAGAGAGAGAGAGAGAGAGAAGTATTTTTTTTAAAGTATTAAAAATACTATTTAAAAATGTATAAACATTGCTGCTCAATTTTCATAAATGTCAAGTATAAGGCAGCATTTTTGAATGAACTATTTTGTTTTAAATGTTTTTCTTTTTCTTATTAAATTCAACAAAATATAAAATATTACAAATATATAATACAAGTATTTTTTGTATAAAGTATTTGTTAAATTATTTTATTAAAATATAAAAAAATATTTTTAAAATATAAAAACTATATATAAAATATAAAAAATACTTTTAAAAGTAATAAAAAATGTTATTTTGGTCATTTTCACTTTCTTGAATAAATGTGTAACAAATTCAGTCAGAACAATACAGAAAAATATGTATGTAGAAAGAGAGAATATATTTTTTAAAAAGTATTAAAAATACTGTTTAAAAATGTATAAACATTGCTGCTCGTTTTTCATAAATGTCAGCATTTTTAATGAACTACACATCTTTTAAAAAATTGTAAAGATGATTTAAAAATTATTTAAAAAATATATATATTTTGATATTTTAATAAAAATATTTTGAAAAAGTATTAAAATATTTTAAAACAATCTTTAATAATCACAGCTGCTCCATTCTTATAAAATTGTTTTTCATATCTGTTGAGCATGTAGCAATTTTGAATGTTTTTTTATTGTATAATGTATTTTTAAAATCATTTTATTAAAAAAATAAAAAACTTGAAAAAATCTAAAATACGTTTAAAATTAATAAAAAAAAATTACTTTCTTGAAAACATGTTTAACAAATTGCATAAAAGTTTAAAATGTTCAAAAATATTAAAACTAGTTTCACAGAAACTAAACTTTTTTTTCTGCATTTTCATTGATGTGTGTGTTATGGGTATAAATGATGAATTGAATTCTTGCGCTGCTCACTGAGCTCTGCTGCTGCCTGATATTACAGATGCACTTTTAAACATTAAAAATCAATGCAAACAAGTCTATATTAAACTTAGGCGCAGCTACGCAACAACTCGAGTTTCTGGGATGGATGGAGATTGATTAGTTTCCCTCACATCCGTCTGCATTTTGACTTTCTTTTTTACAATCCATCTTCCTTCCAGATGTCATAATCAAAACCGGTTTAGCTCTGCTGCTGCAATAAAACCCATGGACTTACTATTGCATACTTGGATACTCTATTTTAAAATTACATCATGATTTCATTCATATTCATTTCATTAATACAAATCAGACAATGCCCTGTAAAAAAAAAAAACCCTCACTTTTCATCAGACAAGTCTGAATTGTGTGAGTTGCAATTACCTTTTTATTTTATTTATTTATTTATTTATTTTATTTCATGGCTTCTTTATTAGTCATATTGTTCGCTGATGGGAATTTAGAAAAATGAAAAATCTCAGATATTAGTTTTGTTTCATTTTTAAAAATTATATTCTTAACCTTTACCTTTTATAACCCAGTGAAAAATAACCCAAGCTGGTTAAACCTGATGTTTCCACAGAATCTGTTTTGAATGTGCAAGCAAATAAAAACTCCACTTTTTACAATGTGTATACTTTCATGTATTTCATCATCCTACAACTTAAAAATTTAATAAATATTAACACTTAAAGCTCTCATTCATGTATATACAAGTACTATACAATACAGAAATTAGGTTAAACCACATGAGAGATGGCAGACCCGACGCTCTCGCACCTTCTGAAAACCTGCGAAAACCTATTTACAATTTTTACAAAACCACCCAAAAACATCACGACGGTTAAAAACAGATGCAAGGTCAATAAGAAAAACACAAAATCCAACACACAAACGGCAGGTGCTGCGTTAGAGGTGGTTTCTGTTGTTTCACAGGTGAGTGACGTCACAGGTCAGGAGCACCAGGAGGCGTCTAGAACCACGAGTACACTTGCTTTGTAACACTTTAGTAGATTCATGTAGTAGTTTAGCGTCATAAAAACAAGAAAAAAAAGAAAAAGAAAACATGCCGACGTTGTTTTTTTATTTATATACTGCTATAGTGTTGTATATACATTATATATACATTATATATATATATTTATTAGCTTTTTTTATATTTTGTAAATATAAAATTTGTACATTAGAAAGGCTATTATATATACAATTAGCTTTTTTTATAGATTTTGAGCTTCCTATTTTTCATTTATTATTATATATATATATAAGCTTTTATTTTTAAAAGCATTACACAAGCTATTTGAAAAAAAATATATAAATAGCTTGTGTAATGTATGAATTATATATTACAAGAAAAAATAAGCTTATTTTATTGTTAATACTTTAAAACTGTTAAAACTAATTATTTATTTACTTGCCAATTTTGAATTTTTTTTTAAATTTTTTTTTTCTAGTTTTTTAATCTATTATCTATTTTTTATATATTTCAAATGAGCTTTAATTTTTATATTTTGTTTGTATTTTGTGTGTATAAATGTTTAATTATTTTTAAAAAAGGTTCAGTTTTTAATTTTCAGTTTTAAATTAGCTTTTATTTTTATACTTTGTTATAATATATAATTCATACATTACACAAGCTATTTTAAATATGTGTGTGTCTGTATGTATAAATGTTTTTTAATTGAAAAGTTTTTTTTAATATTTCCATTTTCTTTTTCATTTGAGTATTTTTTCCATTTTATCTCATTGCTAATATTAGTAATTTGAATACTTCAACTTGAAATAATTTTAGTTACCATTTTCGATTTTTGTTTTTTTCTCAAGTTTTCATCTATGATCTATTTTTTATATATTTTATATTAGCTTTCATTTATATATTTTGTTATAACATATAATTCATACATTACAAAAGCAATTTATATATATATATATATATATTTTTATATTTTTTTATATTTAAAAAAGTTTCATGTGATCACTATTTTACATTTATTTTTGCAATTGGCATGTGCTGATTTAAAAAAAAAAAAATATATATATATATATATATATATATATATATATATATAATATATATATATATATATATAACAACATAATAAAGTTGTTTTGCTTTTTTGTGTAAAAAAAAAAAAAAAAAGTAAAATTTTAAAACGTTTTAAAATTTGGTCAAATAATGTGTTTAATTGTTGTTGTAATTAATCGCACCAAACGGCAAAAGGACTCTGGGAAAAATGTTATGTCAATTATTTTGACCGGCAGAAATGAACGTGTTATTTTTCGAGGGGTTTTGAAAAGATTTTTGCTTCGGCTTTACTACTTTGCAGTCAATCACAAAACTACATCAGAGTTACAAAGCAAACATACGCAGCTAGACTCAAAAATAACACTGCTACCATCTATATGAGCAAATATTGACGTACTACAGCCGAAGACGCGCGTCTAGTAGTCCTGAACACACAAAACAACACGGATTGAGCCGGAAGCAATTGCATTTCAATAACAGCACCTTTCGTCGTTTCTCCCGTTTCCACACACGGAGCAGAGGATTGTGGGAAGTGCAGCGGACTTGTGGGTGACGTGGGTTCGTTCTGAGGTAACCAGTAGCTGCTGTCTGATTGGTTAGTGATCATGTGACCGGCGAGTCCCTCGTTCCGCGGGTCGTGGCGAGCGAGTCCTCAGTGGCGTTCTGGATCTGGAGTCCGTCTGGTTCCCTGCTGGGCGTCTGGGCGGTCGGGCGTGTGGTGCTGACGCCCGGCGCTGGAGGTAGAGGTGAGGTGACGGTCTCCGGATAGGATGTGCTCTCGTCAGCTTTAGGGCTCGTGGCGGCGGCGGCGGCGGTCGGGCTCGAGGAAGTGGGCCGCGGTCTCCTGGTAGCTGCTTTAGTGGTGTGAATGAGCGGAGCTGCTGTAGACGAGGAAACAGACGTCTGAGTCTGCGTCTGCTGTGTCGGATCGGGATTTGTTTGAAGCAGAGGAGGGAACGTGAAATCCGGAAGCCATGAGAAGGGAGGATGAACGTCTGGAGAAACTGTACTGAAACCCAGCTTCCTGTTACAGGACTCACAGCACAGTTTATGATAACCCGGGATGGAGCAGTAGCGCGCCAGAACCTCCATCTGACAGAAGATTGACTTATCGCCCAGACACGGCTCATCTGGAGCAGAGATGGGAACAAATCAGGAAAGATGGATAGAGGATGTTTTTTAATAATAATAATAATAAATACAATAAAATTAATTTAATAAATTATATATAATGAAAATTTATTTATCATTTTTACAGGAGTATTTCTGAATTTAAATATACAGTAATTAATAATATCAATAAAAAAATTCTGTATAATAAATTAATTTAATATTTAATTTAATTAATAATAGTAAAGAATAGTAAAGTACATTCATATAAATTTAATGAATTATATATATTAATATATTAATTTTGATGAGTATACATTAATTTAAATAAACAGTAATTAATAACTAATAAAAGATTTTTAAATAATAAAATGAATACAATTTAATAATAAAATATAATAATAAAACAAAAATACATTTAATAAATTACATATATAATATATTAATATTTTCAGATGAGTACTAATTAATTAAAAAAATAGTAATTAATTTAATAATTTAAACAATTTAATAATAAAATAAACTCAATTGATTAATTAATAAATGTATTCATTTGATTAATTATTAAATTTTTACTGTATTTTTAATATAATAAAATCTATTTAGTTTTGTGTTTGTTTTATTTTTTGTTTGAATTTCTAATTTCTATTTTTACTGTATTTGTAATATAATAAAATGTAATTATTTAGTCTTGTATTTATGTTTGATTTTTTGTCTGAATTTCGAATTTCTATTTTAACTGTATTTTTAATATAATAAAATCTATTTATTTAGTCTTGTATTTATTTGTTTGAATTTTTGTTTGTTTGAATTTCTAATTTCCATATATTTTATAGTATTAATTTCTAGAAAAAATATTTTTTTTAGTATTGTTATTAGTGTATTTATTAAAAATACTAAAATACAAAAATAAATGAACTGCAATTACATTACTGATTACTGAAGTTAAAAAAAAAAGAATATATGATTATACAAAATAATTAATTAATACTCATTCATTCATCAAGGATGCATTAAATTAATCAAAAATTACAGTATAGGCATTTATAATGTTACAAAATATTTCTATTTTAAATAAATGCTGTTCTTTCTATTTATCTAAGAATCCGGAGTAATGATGCTGAAAATTCAGCTTTTGATCACAGCAATCAATGACATTTTAACAGATATTCAAACAGAAAATGGTTCTTGTAAATTGTAATAATATTTCACAATTTTTACTATATTTTTGATCAAATAAATGCAGCCTCGGTGAGCAGACCACAGCAGCAAATTAATGAGAAGCGGATCACTGGCCTGATCAATAATCCATCAGCGTCTTTATTGACGAGTCACTTACTATTGTCTTTATCCACAGTGTTTTCCGGTAGTTTCTCTTCCACAGCGGTGAAATTCTCCAATAAATCTTTAGTGGGACTGGGTAAAGATGGCTCTCCTGAGAAAAAGAAAAAACAACACAAAAGCACACTTCCTGTCAGACATTTGAATGAATGTATGTCTCTCAAAACCAAAAAGCTTCTTTTGAATGACTGGAATTAGTTTGTAAATAAATATAAAGTGAGTGAACGACATATGAATTTCCTTGCAAACATTTAAATTAATTCTGTCAAGCTGTCAAACTCCAAATGGAGAAAGCAAGGTGAATTATTAAGATATCATCTTAAAGCCGAGTGCTGTTACAGGATCCGCTCACTCTCATGATGAACAGAAGTCTAATCAGCGTCTCGTACGATCTCATGTCTCTGGTGTTTGTGCTGACGGTCAGTGTTTGTTTCACCTGTGCAGGGAGGAAGCTTGCAGATGGACACAGATTCGGGTTTGTCCGCGTCACACTGTCCCGAGCTGCCTTCAGACGGTCTGCAGATGACCTGCCGCTGCCGGATCCCTTCACCGCAACTCACCGAACACTACAGGAAACACAAATATCTTCATTCATACAGATCGTTCGGATGAATGCATGAGGAAATCTGGGTATGATAATAACAAATATTACCACTTTACAATTTGCTTTTTGAACCACAAATTTGTTAACCTTAAACAATTTAAATAAATTAGATTTGAAAACAATAAAAAAAAAAAAATTCTATTTAATATATTCAAATGTATTACAAAATGATTATATTCATAAATAGAACTTTAAAATTTATTTCATATTTGTCATACTTGGAAAAAAAAAACAATACCAGAAATTAAAAATAATTACACATTTCTAAAAATGAATACTAAGTCACAGGTAAAAATGTCAAACTCACAGGTAAATGTGGACTGATAATAACAAATATTACCACTTTGAAATTACCTTTGCATTTTGAACCACAAATTTAGTTAATTACCCTTTAACAATTAAAATAAATTATATTTAATTTATTCATATGTATTACAAAATTTTGTTTATAAATATATTTATATAATATTTGTAATACTTGCTTTAAAAAATAAAAAAATATAGAAATTAAACATTTCTAGAAATTCATACTAACTCACAGGTAAATGTGGACTGATGGTATGGACTTATTTAAACTTTATTTAACAAGAACATACTAATTTAACATTTTTTTTAATTTTATTTAACAATAAAACAGACCAAAATAATTGGAATTCATTAAAATGTGTTACAAAATGGCTAAATTAAACTTTTCAAGCAAATTGAAAATAAATTATGAAAATTGCAAATATACAAATGAAAATGTAAATATTTAAATCAGTATGATATTTGTATTTAATATTTGTAGCACCTAAAAAATAACATTAAACATTTGTAGAAATTAATACTATATTTAATATAGATTTATGATGCACATGCAAATATTTTAAATGTAAAAAATTATTATTAATTTATTAATTATAATTTTTTTTTTGCGTTTTCATTAATCCTATTTTTACTATTTTCATAATTCCTATTTTAATAATATTTAAACACGTTTAATAAATTTCTTAACCTAAATATTTAACTCATATTTCTGATTATCATCTAAACTCCAAGTCTTATCTCCTATGTGCAGTGTGTGTGTGCGCGTTTGACAGCTTTTATTAAACATTTATCCTCTGCCGTGTTGAGGAGTGTCATTGCTGTCAATGTTTTGACAGGAAATCTTTCATCCGTTTGCTTTGACTAATGAACTCTCGTCCTCCTGTCCTTAAACTTTAAACATGATGTCATTTGCTGCAGTTTTGCAACGTCACAAGAAAATCATGGATTTAAGCATGAAAACGAAAGAAGAAACTAGTCTAAACTCCATTGTGCTGCGGTTTCCACACCATTAAACATCACAACCACATCTGCAGACCCAGATTAAGACGAGCTCCAAAATAAACAGCGTTTACAACTGAAACAGTCATTCAGTCCAGCACAAAGCTGACAGTTTCTTCCAGTTCATGAAGGATGACCCCAAAGCTCTTGGGAGTTTTGTCCCTCAGCTTATTTCTGGGTACAGTTTTTTCCCCAAAATGTAGTCAAGTAGTGAAATCATTAAATTATTATTTTGAAAAAATATTTTTACTTATATTATTTATTTTATTATTTAATAATATTCATTATTTAATATTATTTTGTAATTAATATGTAATATTATTTTTTTATTTTTTAAATCATATTTAAATTTTTTTTTTAATTAATAAAAATAATATTTCCTGTTGAATACATTGCAAAAAGTTTTATTTTCTTAGTATTTCATCAATATTTAAATACTCTTAACTCAAGATACATTTATTTGAGATGGAAATCACGTCTTGTTTTCTGACAGATTAAAATGCAAATATCTGCTAATGGGGTCAAAAAAACCATCTTAATTATCAGAGTTGATAACGAGTTGATTTTCTGACCCCGCTGGCAGATATCTGTTTTTGTTTTATGCATAAACTAAATTTTTCTCAGAAAACAAGACTTCATGTGATTTGCATCTCAAGTAAACGTATCTTAATTTAAGAATGTCTAGGTACTTGAAAACAAGACAATAATACTGAGGGGGAAAAAATGAAATGAAATACTACAGCTATTTAACCTTTAATTAAGAATTAAAACATTGTAATGTTTATATACCATTAATACACTATAATACTTACATAAATATATTCTCAAGTAAACATATCTTAATTTAAGATTATTTAAAATTATACTAAGAAAGAAAATCAGTTTTGTTAATGTTCTATATTAATGTAAACAAATACAAATAATAAATGTTATATGTTCAGTTTTTCTTTTTCCTGTAAATTAAAATGAATAAATACAACTATTTACTGGTGCCTATATTGATGCTGTTTAATAATAAAACCATTATTTTTTAGGCACCAAATCACAACATGACCTGCCCAGAAACCAAAAAAAAAAAAAAAAAAAAAAAAAAAAGACTTGCCCAGAAATCCTTTGCTTGTATGAGACGTCTATTATTAAAGCCTCACCTGTGACCAGGCTCCGGTTCTCCACTGGGACGGGCAGGCGCTGGTGTTACAGGCTCTGCGGGTCTCGGGACGCTCCTCGGTGCAGTATTTGGTGTGAACGGGTCTGTTGGTGCCGTTCTGGAGCGGCTGCATGCACTGGACCAAACGAGACTGATATCCCAACTTCCCGCAGGACTTACTGCAGGGACCCCACTCCTCCACCACCCACCTACACACACAAACACACGCCTCGGTTAGGCTTCATTCAGGTCTCAGGTGACTCATAATGCTCGTGCGGGACTCACGTGGGCTGACTGCAGCTGTTGGTGTTGCAGCGTTTACGGATGGGTTTGGGCTTTTTACTGATTTCGCAGAAGTTCCTGTGAACCAAACGCCCATCGCTCTTCCTCCGACAGCCGTATTTAGTGTACTGGACACCTGAGGAACACATGTGCATTAGCACTTTTATTGTGAACTACCAGGCAAACGTTTGGAAGGTCTTTGGCAAATTTACATCTTGAATTTCTGACTTTTTCTTGTAGTTGTGAATTTACATCTTGAAGTTCAGACTTTTATCTCGTAATTGCGAATTCACATCTCAAAGTTCAGACTTTTTCCTGTAGTTGCAAATTTACAAGTTCAGACTTTTTCCTGTAGTCGCAAGTTTACAAGTTCTGACTTTTTCCTGTAGTTGCAAATTTACAAGTTCTGACGTTTTCCTGTAGTCGCAAGTTTACAAGTTCTGACTTTTTCCTGTAGTTGCAAATTTACAAGTTCTGACTTTTTCCTGTAGTCGCAAGTTTACAAGTTCTGACTTTTTCCTGTAGTTGCAAATTTACAAGTTCTGACGTTTTCCTGTAGTCGCAAGTTTACAAGTTCTGACTTTTTCCTGTAGTTGCAAATTTACAAGTTCTGACGTTTTCCTGTTCTGACTTTTTCCTGTAGTTGCAAGTTTACAAGTTCTGACTTTTTCCTGTAAATGTTATCAAAGTTCTGAAGTTTACAAGTTCTGACTTTTTCCTGTAGTTGCAAATTTACAAGTCCTGACTTTTTCCTGTAGTTGCAAATTTACAAGTTCTGACTTTTTCCTGTAGTTGCAAATTTACAAGTCCTGACTTTTTCCTGTAGTTGCAAATATACATCTCAATGTTCTGACTTTTTCCTATAGTTGCAAATTTACAAGTTCTGACTTCTTCCTGTAGATGCTGTAGGTGCAACTACAAGACTTTTTCTTGTAGTTGCGAATGTATATCTTGAAGTTTAGACTTTCTTTCATAATTGCAAATTTACATCTTAAAGTTTGTACTTTTTCTTGTAATTTCTTGTGAGTTTACCTTTCGAAGTTGGTATTTTTAGCGTAATTTAGACATTTTCTTGCCATTGCGAGTTAATATCTCAGAGTTTAAGTTGGGACTTTGAGATGTAAACTCAATGCAAAATAAAAAAGGTGAGTGCATCTTTTTTTCTCATACTTATACATTTAGCTTTGCATCACAGAATAAATTACATTTTAAAACATGTTCAAATAGAAAATGGTTATATATTATAAATATATTAAATATAAAACTTATTATTGTTATATAATTATAATAATATTTTTACAATATTACTGCTTTCATTCTATTTTTGCACAAATAAATGCAGCCTCGGTGAGCAGAAGAAACCTATTTTGGAAAAAAAAAAAAATTCTTATTCCAATCTTTTGTAATAATTTTCATCTTGTGTTCATTCGCACACCTCCGCCACAAGGTTTGGAGCACGGCGACCAGCTCTTCAGAGCCCACTCGTACGTGTCCAGTTCAGCCAGCAGCACGTTGTTGTTGGTGATGACCGGCAGAAGATCTTCGTGAATGATGTATTTGTAGCTCAGGCTGATCTTGGTGTCCTCGGCCTGCGGGTTGACCTGTTCGGAGCAACAAACTCAAACTCAACACCCGCCGCATCAACTCAATCAAACTCCAGCAGTGTTACACAGCTCTTACCAGAACCACGATGCCTTCGTGCAGCGGCCCGACAGTCTTCAGCGATTCTTTGCCATTTGCCACTGAATATTCCCACTCCAGGCCGTTCTCAATGAAAGTCTTGGATGTGACTTCTTCTCCCTTGGCGTTCAGGATGAAACTGCCAGTGACTTGATTTTTAACAGCTGAGGAACACAAGCACGGACAGAAGAGAAAGAAGGGGAAAGAAACTTCTTTAGAGAAACATTATGGGTTCAACGCAACTTAAGCTATTAACAGCCTCTGTGGGATTCTCTTTATTACCAGAGAAAATGATTTTAGTAGGCGTTACACAATGACAAAAGTTTCAAACTGCAATTTTGCACTTTCACAATACAGTGCATTAATAAAATGTATCAATGAAAATGTTTTAATTAACAACACTGCTATATACCATACTATGAAGTCTATATACTACAAAGTACACACATAGTAGCAGTAGTATGCTACACAGAGAATATCAACACATGAGCATATTGTTTTATTCTTATGAAATAAAACTCTTTGTACTTCACATTAGTAAATCAGGTTCTCAGCAGGAGCTGAACATGAGCTCAGGGATTCAAAACAAAGAAAAGAACACAAAAATACATACATACATACATACATACATAAGCATTAGAAAAACTGCTGAAGCCAAGTTGGGAGATGCTGGGGAGCATAAAACGGTAATTGGTCTCAATAGGAAGCATGCCTGCCCTAGTTTGTGCCGCTGGAGAAAAGCATTGATTCCTACCGAAAGATGCACAGGTACAAACTCACCAATTACGTGAGGCGATGTTTCATTTTCCTCGATCACAATGTGCCGAGCACCAGCAGGAATATCAAACGTCTTCAGCAATCCTAACAAACAGAGCGAGAGCTAGAGTGATCACGTTTAACAATAACAACCCAATATTTCATGCAAAAATCATACATTGTATTTTGCATAAAGCGAATGACTCATTTTAGCCAAATTAGGTTATTTGCATCATAAAAAAACACATTTTATCACACAAATTCTCACTGCTGAGAATCTATCTCTGAAACTGCTGAAATCTATCTCATCATTCTAGTGATTTTAAAGTGAAATTGCTTTCATGAGATTCGTCCAGACATGAAAATATCATACACAAACGCTGCAGAGATTCAGAGACACAGAACTGATCTTTACTTTTGGCCCGAGGTGTTTTACATGATCAACAAACCAATATACGATCCTTCACAAAGAAAAGGTCTTGCTTGTATTTCATTACAAAATCATAAATTAAATTTTGCATAAAGCAAATGAGGCCGATTTTAAGACTGAATAAATAATTTTTATAAAAGTAAAACACATTTTACCACATAAATTCTGATTAACAAGAAAAAAATCTCACCATAGAGATGATTTTTGGAGTGAAATATGAACTATGTGTTTTTATAATTTTATTTTATTTTTTAAAAATATTTTTTAAATATTTCTATTCAGTATTAAATTGTTTTATTTCAGTTTTTATAATTTTAGCAAATCAGTCTAATTTTATTCTATTCATTTTCAGTTAAATGTTATTCTTTTTCGTTTACATTTTTCATCTAATATTTATACTTTATGTTTTAGTTTTATTGAGAACACCTTTAAAAATTTTTAAATCAACATATTTTTTTACAGTTAGTTACCAAAGCAAAAAATTGTAGTGTTTTAATCTAATATGCATTTTATTTTGTATAATTCAATTCAATTTAATTTATGTATACAGCACTTTTCACTCTACAGAGTATTAATGAAAATTATTAATGAATTTAATGAAAATACTTGTAGTAGTTTTAACAGCATTGTTATATGCCGTAATTTAAAGTGTATATACTACAAAGTGCACAAATGTGACCCTGGACCACAAAACCAGTCATAAGTAGAATACTTGTAGCAATAGCCAAAAATACATTGTATGATTAAAAATTATCGAATGTTTTTGCCAAAAATCATTAGGATATTAATAGGATATTTTGCCAATTTCCTACCGTAAATATATCAAAACCTAATATGCATTGCTAAGAACTTCATTTGGACAACTTTAAAGGTGATTTTCCCAATATTTAGCTTTTTTTTGCATCCTCAGATTCCAGATTTTCAAATAGTTGTATCTCAGCCAAATATAGTTGTACTATATTGTATTGTACTTATTTATTCAGCTTTTTAGATGAAGTATGAATCTCAGTTTTAAAAAAATTGACCCTTATGACTGGTTTTGTGGTAGTACGCTATTCTGAACACAGACAATCTTGTTTTACTGTAGTAAAATAAAACTCTTTGTACTTCACATTGAAACACTTTATATTTTTCAGCAGGAGCTGAACATGAGCTCAGGGGTTTCAAACAAAAAGAAAAAGAAAGTAAGTGAACTGAACTATAAATTAAACTTGTGTTTGTCCCAAGGCATGTGTGTGTTTTTTAGGCCAAGGAGAAAGATTGAAATAAACGCTACTGTTGTAAATAATAAAACGTGGTTTCGTCAGGTTTGTCTGATCTCCAGTGTTTGTCCGGAGGCCAGCTGAATGTGTTTGCTCTCCATGTGAGTTTGTACCTGTCTTCTTCGGGGTTTTGGCGAGCGTGAGTTTGACGGTTCGGCAGTGTGAATTGTCTCCCTCGCAGACGCCGCATTTATCCTCCTGTTTGTACGATCCAACCTCCTTATCGCAGCCGACGTGCTGATCAAAAGAGACAGACAGGAGGGATTCAATCATTCACTCTTAATAGAAACAGGTCAGATCTTAGTACCGCGTTCATGTGCATGATATGATTCTCACCAGACACTCTCCTCGAGCGCAGACGCTGAACGGATCCGTATAACTGCAGCGCGTCCCATCATGCATCACCTGGTTCATAAAGACGATTTCACCTGTCTCTTTAGAGCGGCAGCTTAACTCGCACTTATGAGCCTCTGAAATACACAAACAGACACCAGACATCAACATCTCGCTCTTGAAGACTATAAAAACAGTCCTTTTAATATAAAGGCCAACAGTCTTCAGATTACATAACAGCGACTGCAAATGTACAGATGAGCTGCAGGCATGAACTAACAGAACGAAGTCATTTCATAGGGTCTGCCTCTGTAATTAAAGTCCCGCTGTGAATAAAAGTGTCTGCTAAATGACCATCTACTTGCTGTCAAGAGTTCACAGCTCATGCAATGCAGATGAGAGATGTAGAAAAGAGAAATGTCTCTCAAGGTGAGCCGTGACTCACACCAACTCACGCACAGATTATGATAAAGAAAAGCACAATGAGCCTCAGCTGTGTTGCTCAGCAAGACGTGATGTTAATTAATGCCTTTGCTCTATATATGGATGTATAGAGCGTTTTTCTCTTCATGTCTCTCTGCTTCTCAGAATGTCTTTCTCACAGGTTCCTTATTTTCTCTATCCGGTTTCTGCCAGGAACATTGTGTTCCCGCGTCCCACTCAGCGTCTAGTGTAAGCGGTGAATTCAGCTGTTTCAGGGTCACAGTGAGTGCTGTGCTCTTTCAGAGACTGAATTCACTGGGCATCAGAGGCAGAAATGAACCAGGCAACAAAAGTGACAGAAATACCCCAGATATTTTCAAAAATAACACCAGAGAGAAACAGATTTGTTTTTGTTACATTTTTACATGTGCATTTAAATGTTTAGGGTCAGTAAGTTGTTTTAAACAAAAAAAAGTCTCTTAAATCTCACCAAGGCTGCATTTATTTGGCCAAAAATACAGTAAAAATTAAAAAAATATATTAGAATTTAAAATAGCTGTTTTCTATGTGAATATATTTTAATTGTAATTTATTTCTGTCGTCAAAGCTGAATTTTCAGCATCATTACTCTTCAGTGTCTTCAGTGTCACATGATCCTTCAGAAATCATTCTAATACGCAGATTTTCTGCTCAAGAAACATTTCTGATTATTATTAATGTCGAACAAAATTGTGCTACCCGATATTTTTGTGGAAACTGTGATACATTTTATTTTTCAGAATTCACAGGTGAATAGGAAGTTCAGAAGAACAGCATTTATAGAATTAATTTATATATTTAAAGATAATTAATAATTTATAATTTTAATAAATAAAAATATTTTGTAATATTATAAAAGTCTTTAATGTCCTATTCTTAAAAACAAATGTTATTAGCCCCAAACTTTTAATTGGTGGAGGTATTTTATAAAATTCTGTTTAGCAAAAAAGTATATAGGTCATAAACAAGCAACATACTTCATATTTTGTTAAGGTTATACAAATAAATTAAAAGTTCTCCAGAATAGGATTTCCAAACTGTGGTTTGTGAATACAGGAGAAGTTGATAATCAATTCAATCATGAAAATGTGAAACTAGAATAAATAATAATAAAAATACTATTAAAATAAAAGCCTAAAGAAAGACTTTAATTTTTTTTTTAATTAGACTTAAAATTTTAATATTTGAATAATATTAAATATTGAAAATTATACTATTTTAATATTAAATAACTGAATAATTACAATGTAACTGCAATTTTATTTTAGAATATTTAAATATTTTACAATGAGTTTACAATGTGTTGTCACAATATTGGCTTATTTAAATTATTTCAAGATATTCAGGTGTCAAAAATGTTTGGGAATCCCTGTTCCAGGAAATCAATTCCAGAATGCAAATATAAATATATTAATATAAACACTTCATATATGAATGTATTAATATATAAAGTGAAAAAAATGAATTTAGCAGAGCTTCTCTCACCATCAGGGTGTTCATATGGGAGCCATGTGTGTTTGATATTATTGTGGTATTTGTTGCTCCGCTGGACGCACTGCTGCGCTCTGAAGTCCTCATACGGGCCGGGGCAGTCCTCTGTGTTACAGACTTGATAATCGAGTGTCGAACCTGGACAATCACGACCTCCATATGCAGGACTGCAGAGACAGAAAAGAAATGAATCACAGAGCCGTTTCACGTATGAGCAGGTGTAAACAGGTTTGTAACTCACACAGGGTTGTTGCACTGGCGGCTGCGGGATCGAACGCCTCCTCCGCAGGTACGAGAGCACGAGCCGAACTTCCCCCATGAACTCCAGCCTCCGTCGTGACCGTAGGGCTCATAAGACGACCGCCAGATGCAGTGGCCTTTAAAACACCACTGCAACAAACACACAAATTCACTAGTATCACTAACCCACAACTATTACTGTACCTGAACACTGTGTCCTGAACATTTAACTATACTAGTACCCATATAAGAGATGAATATATCAGTGCTATTGTTCAGTTAAACTTAAAAAATATCAATGCTATTGTTCATTTAAGAAATGACATATCAATATTGTTCAATTATGAAATGAAAATATCAATAGCTATTGTTCAAATATGAAATTAAATATCAATGGCTGTTGTTCAATTATGAGATTAAAAAAATCAATGCGATTGTTCAATGAAGAAGTTAAATATTAATGCCTATTGTTCAATTATAATATTAAAATATCAATGCTATTGTTTAATTATTGAATTAAATATCAATATTGTTCAATTACGTAATTAAAATATCAGTGGCTACAGTGTAAAAAATAAAAAACACAATTTGTTGAGTCAGCTTAAAATAATTTGTTACCCTGCTGCCTTAACATTTTAAGTTCAGTCAACTAAAATAAGTTTAGTCAACTTGAAATGTTAAGTTGTACTAAGTAACAACTTGTATTTTTGTGTTTGCTAAACTTAACAGATGGGTAAGTAACCCAGCTGCCTTAAAATTTTAAGTTGATTCAACTCAAATATTTAAGCTGTCACTTAGTATAATTTAACATTTCAAGTTGAATAAACCTGAACTTAAAATTTTAAGGCAGCCAGGTTACAAATTATTTTAAGTTGACTCAACAAATTGTTTTTTACAGTGTACTGTTCAATTTTGAGATTAAAATATCAATGCTACTGTTCAATTATGAAATCAAAATATAAATGGCTGTTGTTCAATTAAGAAATTGAATATCAATATTGTTCAATTATGAAATGAAAATATAAATAGCTACTGTTCAATTATGAAATTAAATATTAATGGCTCTTGTTCAATTATGAGATTGAAATAGCACTGGCTGTTGTTCAGTTAAGGAATTAAAATATCAGTGGCTACTGTTCAATTAAGAGATCAAATATTAGTGGTTATTATTCAAGTAAGAGATTAAATATTGATCTATTATGAGATTAAACATTAGTTGCTTTTGTTCTAAGCAACAATTGTCAAATGAAAATATGATCAGTAGTCACAGATGAAAGTCTGACGCTTGTAAACACGCCAGAGTAACGAAGTAATTTACGGATTTAGATGATGGTTGGTTTTGCTCCAAGTACAAATAGCTGGTTGTCAAAGAATCTGTTGTTTGACATTTTCCAAAAGCTGATTTCTCCAAAGCAGGTCAGTTTGTTCTTGCGCCAACTAAACATACAAGCTTTTTCTCAAGGTTGTGTGTATAGTAAAGGTTGTGTAAAGGTGATGTGATATACCAATCTCATTCAATTGTTTGATCGTGTTGACAAGAATCACTCCAGTCTCACCTTTCCTGGCGCACACTCCGTCCCATCAACCGGCGGGCCCTTCTTGGTCTTACAGAAGTACTGATTGTCAGGATGGCTGCACCACAGCTGCTTACACGGGTCATATGTACGGAACTGGAGGAAGACAAACTCAGAATCATACTGCATCCAAAAGGAATTTGTTTGTCTTGATTTGGCTCTGCAGATGCACAATATACAAGCTAATGTTGCCCATCTTGTTGTAAACTGGTCAAGCTTCAGTCTATATTTACAAAACCAGAGCTAAATATAAACGTAGAAAGATTCTTGAGGACTTACGGCGGTGCACATCTTATACCCCACACCGAAATCAAAGCGGCACTGCTCATCCATGGAGTAGTTTATCCCTGGAAGCTCTGTGAGTTTGGGCCATTTCAGCTCAAACGGATCATCCAGGAGACAATCATACGAGCTGAAAGAAATAAAGCGGTGCCAACACTGATCAACTTCATTGAAAAAAATATTAATTCTGTCTTGATTAAGAGATTATGACAATGGCTATTGTTCAATTAAGAGATTTAAATATCAATGGCCATTGTTCAATTAAACACTTTAATATTAGTGTCTCTAATAGTGGCTCTAATAAGAGTTGACTTTCTTCTTTGGAAAACAAAATAACAACATGAGCATCTGTAAATGTTCACAGCGTCAGATTTAAAGGCATTACTGTCATTTCTTTCTCTCTGGAGAGATAATGCTAGTCGTTTTCACTCTCTACTAGCGTCTTACTGGAGGTATCGGTTGAGCTCCTGTTTGCTGCAGCGGGACCAGTGGTAGCGGTGAAATGCGGCCTGGACCAGCGGAGCCATGATGCTGCCCATACTGGTCTCATCTGAGCAACGGTTCCCCTGGCCGTCATGCTCCATTCCCAGCCTGAAACAATCAACACAATCAGCAAACAGTGTCAGTTTAATCAAACAGGGTGTACTGTAATGTTGGGAAGATTCATTTTAGTGAATTGGTTCATTTAGACTATATAATGACTCACTGATTCTTTCCTGTGCAGCTTTTTTGTAGTGTAATAGTTATGAGTTGTTTATTACTATGTTTTCAAATTATTTTATTAGTTGTTTTTAGCATTTATTTGTGATCAAATCAAATGCTGTCATTTAAATTACGCTACCATTGAAAAGTTGGGTACGATTTTTAAAAACATTTTTCTTCTGCTCACCAAGGCTGCATTTATTGGATTAAAAATACAGTAAAAACAGTATTTATTGTGAAATATTATTACCATTTAAAATAACTGTTTTCTGTGTGAAAATTATGTAAAATGTAATTCATTCCAGTGATGCAAAGCTGAATTTTCAGCAGCATTACTCCATTACTCCAGTCACATGATCCTTCAGAAATAATTCTAATATGATGATTATAAAATGCGTTGATGAACAAAGTTCAAAAGAACAATTTTAAATATATATGTTTTGTAGCATTATAAACATCCTTACTGTCATTTTTAATCAACTGAATGCATCCTAAAAAAATGCAAATAAATTTACATTTCAAATAAATTAAAATATATTTAAAATGTAAAAATACATTTTGAACAATAGTGTGTGTATATATATATATATATATATATTCTAATAGTAATAGATTTAAAGTTGGTTAAGATTTTTAAAAACATTTGTCTTCTGCTCACCAAGGTTGCATTTATTGGATTACAAATACAGTAAAAACAGTATTTATTGTGAAATATTATTGCAATGTAAAATAATTGTTTTCTGTGTAAAAATATTGTAAAATATAATTTATTCCAGTGATGCAAAGCTGAATTTTTAACATCATTACTCCAGCCTTCAGTGTCACATGATCCTTCAAAAATCATTCTAATATGCTGATTATAAAATGCGTTGATGAACAAAGTTCAAAAGAACAATTTTAAATAGATATATTTTGTAACATTATAAACTGTCATTTTTAATCAATTGAATGCATCCTAAAAAAATGCAAATAAATTTATATTTCAAATAAATTAAAATACATTTAAAATGTAAAAATACATTTTGAACAATAGTGTATATATATATATATATATATATTCTAATAGTAATAGACTTAAAGTTGGTTAAGATTTTCAAAAACATTTGTCTTCTGCTCACCAAGGTTGCATTTATTGGATTACAAATACAGTATTTATTGTGAAATATTATTACAATGTAAAATAATTGTTTTCTACGTAAAAATATTGTAAAATACAATTTATTCCAGTGATGCAAAGCTGAATTTTTAACATCATTACTCCAGCCTTCAGTGTCACATGATCCTTCAAAAATCATTCTAATATGCTGATTATAAAATGCGTTGATGAACATAAAGTTCAAAAGAACAATTCATTTCAAAAAGATGTTTTGTAACATTATAAACACCTTTATTGTCATTTTTAATCAACCGAATGCATCCTAAAAATATTTATATTTTAAATAAACTAAATTTAAAATGAAAAAAAAAAAAATGTTGAACAGTGTATTTATATTCTAATAGTAACAGATTTATAAAGTTGTTACTGTTCTAAATAGTGTTACCGGTCTTATTAAAAATGATTCATTCGTGCACATTATTAAAAAAAAAAAAAGAGTGCTTGTTTTGATCTTCATTTACTGTGCATCAAAGTTTAGTGATATTAATGAAATGACTTTTCTGCTTACCTCTTATTTTTTAACCATGAGTCATACAGAGACACTTTTCACCATGCAATCAATTCATCAGGTCTGAACCTACTGTTCAGTTCTGTTAATTCAGTATCTGACTTCATTTAGAAATACTTCAGATTATAAAAGTGAAGTAGATGGCATACAGTGTTTATGTGACTTTAACCACTTTAAACTATATAAAGTCAGTCTTAAAGCAGCTTCTCAACATTCCCAGCAGTGTAGGAACATCTAACTATAAACAGATCTTTTCGGCATGTAGAGTCACGAGCGAGATGGACCGGATTCTGCTGACATCGTGAATTTGCTGTGAAACAAGAGCTTCCAGCTCATGTGACTGTTGTCAGTGTTCATAGAGACACAACAAACACTAAATCTGCAGTCATCGCTGATGAATCACATTATGAGGAAACAGACCACAGTGAGGAACAGCAGATGATTCATGTCTGTCCTTTAAACCGGCGAAAGGAGTTACTTAAGACATGGGATGAACCCGAAAACATAAAACATCTTGCAAAATGGCAAAAGGAGCATCTTTATCATGGCAGAGCTCTGTCCTACAAGGGGCGCTATTGAGCAGCCACGTCCATGTCCTTCAGGGATGTTCCTACTTATGGGTTGAAATTACCATGTCCATTCAACTAATTTTGATCATAATGCAATGGACACGCTGAGCAATTTCATATTTCTTTCTGCTTTTCATGCATATAACAGATGCTTTATGTATTTTATCATTCTCATGCCGCCACACTGAATGATTTCTCATAAACTGCCTAAATGAGTAGCTTTTTCCTGGCAGCGCTTTATCGCCATTATTCATGAACAGTCGACAAAATGCATGCAAATTAAATTGTGCAATCAACATTTCACAACAGTTCACCCTAAAATAAACATTTGCTGGAAATTTCCTCATCCCCAGGCCATCCAAGATGTAGAGGAGTTTGTCTGCTCATCAGATTTAGAGAAATGTGTCATTCCATCACTTGCAATGGGTGCTGTCAGAATGTCCAAACAGCTGCTAAAACATCACAATAATCCACACCACTCCAGTCTAGCAGTTTATCAAGATGTTTTTAAAATCTGATAAAACTAAAGTCCATAATCCATAACAATGCTTCCTCCGGTGAAAAAATTGTCTGGTTTGAATCAGGAGAGAAATATAGATTGACTTTTTTCACTGGAGGAAGCTTTATTATGGATTATGGACTCATATTTTGGTCGTAAGTGACTGTATGAAGACAAAACGTCTTAATGATGGATTTGTTTCTTACAAACATACAGCTTTTGGCTTCTCAAGACATTAATTGATGGACTAGAGTGGTGTGGATTACTTGTGATGTTTTTATCAGCTGTTTGGACTCTCATTCTGACGGCACCCATTCACATCCATTTGTGAGCAAGTGATGGAATGACACATTTCTCCAAATCTGATGAAGAAACAAACTGATTTCCATGTTGGATAAACTGAGGGTGAGCACATTTTCTGCAAACTGTCAGTTTTGGGTGAACAATAATTTAATTACAGCCAATACAAATTTGCATGTTGAATGACACGCCCCCAGCTCACAAAGTCTCAAAGCATTGCTGCTAATTACATCTTGTAGACATGATCATTTTGAAAAGGCAGCCGTAATTACTGGAAATGCATGCCAACGTGCTGTGCTTTACCTACACGATCCTAAATACTTATAGCATGTTAACAATCGGGAGTTAAATGCAGATGTAAACTTACACGTGTCCGGTTTCGTGCGCCACCACAAAGGCAGAGGAAAAGCCGTCTTCGTGGTTGAGCGTGCAGCTCCGCAGCGGGTGGCACATGCCCGTTACCGGGGCGTAACCTGGGCGACAGAGATCAAAGGGAAACGATGATGAACTGGAATGCGGGACATTCGAGAAGTCAGATCAGAGCCAGGTGAGATTCATTTGGAAAGTCTAAGATTCCTTGCAGTTCAAGAGCCGCGGGTCACCGTCAAATCAAACACATCAAAGTACACACATAACGTGGACACCCAACTTTACTTTTTTGACACTTCACTGTTCCACAATGGCAATTCTGAACTTTAAATATGACTTTTTGAAAATGATGTTTTTTGTGCTATGCTGCTCTGTTTCAAAACCAAGTGAGATGCTGTTTATTAAAAACATACACTACCATTCAAAAGTCTCTTATTGCTCACCAAGGCTGCATTTGTTTGATAAAAATACTTTAAAATTGTGAAATATTATTGCAATTCAAAACAGCTGTTTTCAATGTGAATATAAAGTAAAATATAATTTATTCCCATGTTCAAAGCTGAATTTTCAGCATCATTACTCCAGTGTCACATGATACTTCAGAAATCATTCTAATATGCTGATTTGCTGATCAAGAAACATTTCTGATTAATACCAATATTAAAAATAGTTTTTCTGCACAATATTTTTGTAGAAACAGTGATGCATTTTATTTTTTTGGATTCTCAGATAAACAGAAAGTTTAAAAGAACAGCATTTATTTGAAATAGAAATCTTTTGTGACATTATAAATGTCTTTACTGACACCCCCATTTTTGAACACAGACGTGAAAGTGCACTATCCAAACTTAATTTGTTAAAATTCATGAATAAATACATTTTCTAATATGATTTTGAAGTACTATTTTGATGGTAATGCACTGTCAGATTTTAAAATGGCTTTCAAATGATTTATTTTAACATTTTAAACTTTAAATTGATATATAATTTATGATAATATCTAAAACATGATAGAGAAAAAGGCAACAAAAATAGACTTTTGGTGACAAAGCTCAAAACTTCTTTTATTATGTAGATTTTTGAGGTGCACACTTGTTATAAATTAATCTATTACTGATCCTACATAACAAAAAACAGTGATAAAATATTATTTAGAAGTCTTAGATCTTTCCAACGGTACAGTTTGTCATGATTAGAATAGGATTTAATTGCAATATAGTGAAGTAAACTTCACAGTTAAAAGGTTAAAAAAAAGGTTATAAAAGTATAAAAATCTTACTGTCCCCAAACTTGAATGGTAGTGTACAGTTCATTCACCATTATAAACTAGAAATAAAATAGTTTAATCAAAATAAAAACTAAATATTAACA
This sequence comes from Labeo rohita, assembly GCF_022985175.1. Taxonomy (NCBI): domain Eukaryota; kingdom Metazoa; phylum Chordata; class Actinopteri; order Cypriniformes; family Cyprinidae; genus Labeo; species Labeo rohita. The sequence goes on along the minus strand of NC_066880.1, from coordinate 1,281,538 downwards.
CTGGTGCAATTTGATACAAACTTATTTAAAAGATTACTGGAGTTTGTTTTGAAAGAAAATAACATTTCATGTTTACCTCAATGTTACTTTTAGATAATTTTACTTTTACAAGTATTTTTGAAATTTACTGCCAATTTTTGGAGTGAAAATTACTACACCACTTTTTTCCTATAAGCACAACTTAGTTCAGATTTTCACAAGTTCTCCACTATTGCTTCCACATACACAGAAGCGCGCAAGCAGCCGCTACCCAAAAAGCTTTCGCGATCATTCCCACACAACTATTAGCCACGTTTAACAAGACATAGTGTTCAAACAACACACAAACACCACAAAAGCACAACACAGACAGAGACCGACACTCGATCAAGAGATGTGCAGTGCTAGAGCTTTAGTTTAGCTGAGCCGCTCCAGAGGTTAAAGCCAGTCTGGGTTCTTTTAAATGAAACGCTCATGCTATTGAAATCACCGACAGTCTTTGGCATGCAGGTGAAAAGCAGAAGATGCAGATTATGTGAAGCTTATGAAGCCTGTTGTTAAAGCATCAGTAATAACGGGGCCATCCAGCATCATTTGATCACTTGTCATACTAGTGATATTCCAGCTGCCCAGCAGCCATGTGGATTTTGTTTGATTTTTTACATAACCAGAACAACAACAACAAAATCAAACATGTATTTAGCCAGCGAAGGTTTGCATAAGAAATCAAGCTGCTAGCCGAGCCGTTTATCTGTCCACAGATAAATGTCCTCCAGGTGAATGCAGCTTTGCATTGCTCTGGAAAAGCGTTGCGTTGTCAAGCGACAGCAGTGCTGTAATCAAAGGGTATTAGATGGCATTAATCCAGGATATCGTGACTGAGATTAAAGCGCCGCCACATGAAGATGGTTTCTCAACATGTTTGCTCTACAGCATGTCAGGAAGACAAGTAAATATTTATTTTCCAAGTGTTGCCTGCATTTGTCAAGCTCAACCATTCAATGCAAAGTAATTGTAAAAAAGAAAGAGGGAAAAAAGGTGTAAAATCATATGATATCACAAAGAACAGTGTAGTGTGTGTGTGTTTGCGTATATATATATATATAATATCCAATTATTTATTATTGTTTATATGTATAGAATCATGAAGAACATAATATATATATAGTTTATTATATTCATATACATATAAACAACAATAAATGCTTAAATATTACATTCCATAGTTTCCATAGTTTTTCATATTTTTAGATACGTATGAAAATATTTATCAATAAGTAATATTCTATAATACATACATTTAATTATTTAGCAGATGCTTTGATCCCATTCGACTTACAAATTAGTATTTATTATAAGAAAATATTAAAATAGTTATAATTAGATATATTTTATTATATTATACAAATATATTTGTATATATACACTACCGTTCAAAAGTTTGGGGTCAGTAAGACTTGTAATAGTCTTTAAAGAAGTCTCTTATGCTCATCAAGGCTGCATTTATTTGATTAAAAATATAGAAAAAAAACAGTAATATTGCAAAATGTTTTTACAGTATAAAATAATGTTTTTTATTTTAACATACTTTAAAATAGAATTTATTCCTGTGATGAAAAGCTGAATTTTTATCAGCTGTTACTCCAGTCTTAAGTGTCACATGATCCTTCAGAAATCATTCTAATATGCGGATTTATTATTAGAATGATCAATGTTGGATAATATCAACAGTTGTGCTGCCAAATATTTTTTGGAACCTGTGATTTTTTTTCAGGATTCTTTCATGAATAACAAGTTTAAAAAGTACAGTGTTTATTCAAAATATAAATATGTCATAACAATGTAAATTATTTATTATTAACCTTTAATAAACTTTTAATTATTAACTTAATACATCCTTGGTGAATAGAAGTATTAATTTCTTAAAATAAAAAAGAAACACTAAAAATGTACTGACCCCAAACTTTTGAACGGTAGTGTATATATATACATTTGTAAAAATGTTTTACTTTTTTATTATTTTATCTATCTATCTATCTATCTTAGGGCTGCCAAACAATTTATCGCGATTAATTGCATACAAAATAAAAGTTTGAGTATGCCTCATACTTTATTTGCTTTATTTAAAATTTTCAAAAATCAGGTTTTTTATTAAATATGTTTTAAATATGCAAACATGTTTTTAAATAATTTATAACATAATAAAATAATTTATAATTTAACACATAATTTGTTATGTGTCAAAATAACCCCACTGCAGTTTGATTGAGATGGAATGCACAATGAAAAAAACGTGATTTTTGAAATTGTTAAATATGGAATTATCTGATTTTGCACATTACATAAAAATATTACAAAACATTTACTCCCAAACAAGAAAACTTAACCTTTTTTTTTTAAGTTATATTTATGGGCTTTTCATAGCTTTAATGCGAGTGGACAGTGGAGAGCTGACAGGAAAATACTGGGAGAAGAGAGGGAAACAGGATCGGCAAAGGACCTCGAGGCGGGTCTTAATCTAAAATGTTTATTGCTCAAAAATAAATCAAACACAGCAAATCGTGGTTTTATACATTAAACATTCAGACATTTTTCAGAATGGCGGGAAAAACGCATATAAAATAAATATTTTATAAATATCAAATTTAGTTTGATGCCTTGAGGCGGATAAGCAACATCTGAAGGTGAAACGCCTCCTGTCACTGACACTTTATTAAAAAAGAACAAAGATTTGACAGCTATAAAACAAGTTCCCCTGATCCTTTTCCAAACCACGTCATTCCAAATCACTACTGCTGTTAATAACAGGAACTGCTGAATCAGGGCCTTCCAGTTACTGCTTGACTTCATTCGGAGATCCACACCAACATCAGGCTTTAGTTACCGGCCGTTTCCCAAACACCTTCAGTCATGAGCGGTACTGTAAGCATGTGTCTATATTTGGGCCCTGAATGAGGGTTTAAGCTTGGGACGGGAGTGTGATGTTTGCCCTCGGGGTAAAAGGTTGCCGTTCGAGCGGTGTGCGACGTGCCCATTGCGATGTTATGGGCACAACAGAGGCCGTGGCGTAGCAACGGCAGACGTGCGAAACACAAAACAGGTATTACTGACTGTCTTTAAAAATCACACAAGGATCACGAAACCTAAACACACATCCATCAGAAACGAGTCCCGAAACTTCAAAAAGACTGACTGACACGAGCACGACTGTGAGTGAGAGTCAAACGCAGGACAATCAGGAAAAAACGTGTGAATGTCACTGCAGTAGAACAAGATATTAAATCAAGAGTCATTTAGTGTAAAGAAAGAAGCATCATTTATAAGCATAAAGAACATTTGTTGGCAGTGTTTAAGACAGGCAGTTTCGTGTTTGTTTGTGGCTATTGCATCGTGTTAATGTGATTCTCTACATTTATTGAAAACAACAAAACACCAAACACAGAATTCAACAATCATGAAGAACAGTTAAGCGGCATCTAATGCAATGACATTTACACACTTAGAAGAAAGACGGAGGTATATTTTGGTGCTGCTGTATTTTAAGCTTGCTGTACTGCAATATTTGACATTTCATTTTAATTTACACTACAGAGACCCGTGTTGACATTTATTAACCTTAGTTTTCCAAAACAAATGTTAAGAAACTTTTTTTTGTTTAACTTCAACTGGCTGCCAAAACAACATGTCTCATTTTCATTTAGTTTAACTTAAAGTACTAAAATAACTCAAACTAAATACGCTAAAACTAATAAGTAAAAATGAATACAAGTTAAATAGGCATATTTTAAATAAAATAAACTAAAAATAAAAAAAATAATAAAACAGACAAAAACACACAACAAAATTATTAAAACTTAAAGTAAAAACTAAATGAAATAAGGAAATATGAAAATGAAATGAATGCAAAATATTAACAAAAACATATTTACACACCTAGAAGAACAATGAAAGTTTTTGATGCTGCTTTATATTAAGCAAGTCATAATTTAATAATTTAAAAAAAAAAAAATATATATATATATAATGATAATAATAATAAAAAAATAAAAAATATATTTTAAAATTAATAAAAGCTTTATAGATGTATTTAAAATCAAAAACTAATAAAAAAGTCAAAAACGTGCAACAAAATTGTTAAAACATAATAACATTAGTAAAATATAATATTGAAATCAAATTTAAAATAAAAAAACAAACGTATTTACACAATAGAAGAACAATCATGTTTTTGGTGCTGCTGTATTTTAAGCAAGCCATAATTTCTTAATAATAATAATAATAATATTTATATATATATATATATTAATAAAAGCAATATAGATGTATTTACAAATCAAAAACTAATTAAATAAAGCTATTAAAACTTTGCTACTTAAAAATAAACATTACTAAAAGTTGAACAAAAATTTAAATGAAAACAAAAATTAAAAGTAAAATCTAATTAAAACTATTACCAAAAACTATAATAACATACCAATGATACTAAACACTGCCTCACACAGATCAAACACTCCATCTATTAAACACAACTGTTTTTGATAAAACAGATAAAACGTTCAGAATTTGAATCATGTTTACATGAAGTTAACACATCTTTCTCAAATAGCAGTTTAATGTAATTCTAAGATATCAGTTATGGATCTTAGTCATAGTCAACTCAATATTTGATGTTGATGTGAATGAAAATGAGGCTGTGACAATATATGCACAGTTAGTCTATTTTCTCTCATTTTTGTGTTTTCTAATTATTTATTTATATATATATAATTTTTTTGGTATGCATTTTCAATGTTTCATCAATTGATTAACACCAAATTACAAAATTGCACAATGGCTCAATCCTTTGAACAGATTGCAAATTAGTCCCTCACAGACTCGTTTTTATTTACAACAAATTAAATTTGCTGTCTATCATGACTAAGATGCCAAGTTAATCAACTATAACTACTACTAATACTACTAAAGATTATTTAATCTTCTTATTTTAAAGGGATATCACCCAAAAAATGAAAATTCTGTCACCATTTACTCACCCTCAGCTGACGGTAGCCACTGACTTCCATAGCATGGAAAGAAATACTGTTGAAGTCAATGGCTACCGTCAACAGTTTGGTTGCTAACATCCTTTTAAAAAAATATCTTTTTTTGTGTTCAAAACAAGAAAAAAATTCATAAAAGTTGAGGGTGAGCAAATGATGGCAAACATTTTGGGTGAACTTTCCCTTTAAATAGCATGCATGCAAGAAGAACTTCAACTTGGTGAAACACAAGAAATTTCACCAAACTATCTAGAAAAGAAACTTTATAACCAAAAAACTAGGAATATTAGTATTGCTGAGTGCATAGCTACTGTAGTAATAAAGATGTTTCTTTTCCTCTACATGCCAAAAACTCTCCTTCGCAACGTGGCGGTCAAAGAGTATTTTTGGTTGCTACAGGTTGGCACCGATGCCCAGTTTACATGGTCTGGAATCAGATTAGCTGATGTTTGATGGTCGATCCTGACCAGCGTCCCGGGCATCTGGATGCCAACCGTTGGAGAACAGAAGCAGAAAGAAGCACTTACTCTGCACAGCCTCGATCGAGAGAAACACAGTACCTTGCATACCTGCGGGACCAAAATCTTGCCTGGTGAGGAAGATTGCGTGGTCGTGATGCTCGGCGTGCTCGGGGTCGAGCCTCTGCTGGGTGTTCGCCCAGCGGCACACCTGCTCCAGACTCCGGGACGGATTCCCGCGCTCAATCAGGCTGATGGACTGGAAACACAGAAAACAACAAACCGGGGGAAAAAAAAAACATTTTAGTCTATAATAGACTATACTAGAGGGTTGAAACCATTAAAATAAGTAAAAATAAAATACAATAAAAAATAAAATCTAATAAAATTTGGGTGGCCAAAAAAAAGGCAGACAGGTAAAATAAAATATTTAATAAAGCAAAATAATTATATATAAAATTTAAATAATAATCATAATAATCATAATAATAATAATAAAAAATAAAAAATAAAATAAAATGAAAGTTGTTGCCCAAAATTGGCAGACAGGTAAAGTAAAGTAAAAAGCTCTTGCCCAAAAATGGCACACAGGTAAAATATAGTATGATAAAATAAAATAAAATAAAATAAAATAATAAAAAAAACAATGGCAGACAGGTAAAATAAAATAAAATAAAATAAAATAAAATAATTAAAGTAAAGTAAAATAAAATAAAAAAAAGATGCTGCCCACAGGTAAAGTAAAGTAAAGTAAAGTAAAGTGTTGTTGCCCAAAAATGGCAGACAGGTAAAATAAAATAAAATAAAATAAAATAAAATAAAATAAAAGTTGTTGTCCACAAATGGCAAAGGTCAAATAAAAAAAAAGTTGCTGTAAAGTAAAGTAAAGTAAAATAAAGTAAAGTAAAGTGTTGTTGCCCAAAAATGGCAGACAGGTAAAATAAAATAAAATAAAATAATTTTTGATAAAAACAAAACAAAACAAAAGAAAACAAAACAATGGCAGACAGGTCAAGTAAAGTAAAGTAAAGTAAAGTAAAGTAAAGTAAAATAAAAGTAAAGTAAAATGTTGTTGCCCAAAAATGGCAGACAGGTAAAATAAAATAAAATAAAATAAAATAAAATAAAATAAAATAAAATAAAATAAAATAAAATAAAATAAAATAAAAGTTGTTGTCCACAAATGGCAGACAGGTCAAGTAAAGTAAAGTAAAGTAAAGTAAAATGTTGTTGCCCAAAAATGGCAGACAGGTAAAATAAAATAAAACAAAAAAAATAATTCAGCTCTTTATTTTATAGTCAAAGTAATATATAATAATTTGATCAAAATAGACATTTTATGTCAAGGGTTGCATCCAAATCAAACTACATGGTATTTCTGCAAAAAATTGTCACTCAGTAAAAGCTCATGTTATTAGGCAAACGTCTAATGAATAATGCTAAATAACAACACTGCTTAAACAAATTCATTTCAGCTATAACTGATTAACGTTGCAAAACTGACATTGCTATTGAACTGAATTGAATCCACATTGAACTTACCTGAGCAGAATAATGTCACGTTCGTTCTAACAATAAATAAATGTGACCTGACTTTTTATCCAGTGTTTTTTGTTTTTAAAATACTTCAAATGAAAATGAGAAATGTTGCCTTGGCAATAAAATAAGTTTTTTTTTTTTATTATTTTAGTTCACATGTATTTAATCTAAAGTGAAATGAAAATGCATTTTTTAAGGTTTTAGTTAACGATAATAACCCTGACGTCAACATGGTCAGTTTGGTTGACATGCCATCATCCTCACATAAGCAAACCCACATAGTATAAGAAAAGCAAGACTACATTAAATACAAGCAGCAGGAATAAATAAGCGCCATAACGTGCTTTGAATTATTATAAATCATGTTACATTTCTGCATTCGGAACACTTTCGGTGCTGTGTCGCCACTTGATGTCCTGCAGCAAAACCGGTTGAGAAGCTCCGGTCCAGACCAGACTAAACATCAAAACAAACATGAGTCTGGAGTCTTAACTACATGCGGTGATCATTACCATATGAGAAACTGAGCGATGCATCAAAGCATCACTCTGATCTGCTTCACAAACGTTCTCCTCCTCTGAAGTCTGTGTGATCACAAAGACGGTTTAAACAAATAAAGTTATCACTAAATAAACCCTGACTGGATGATTAGTGCTCTGATGCTCCAGCAGACCGACCGCCTCTACGTTATCTGGCTTATTACACCACTACTGTCTAAATACATGGACATAAAATAGTGATTTGAGCATCAATTACTGCATGATAAAAAGCATTTATCAACTAATGATCTGAGCTGCTCCACAATCAGTTTTAGAGCGCTGTACTCTTAACTGGACTGGATTAAGTCATTGTTGTATTTTTATTTCTCCTGAGGATTTTTAGCAGAAACATCTGAGACACTTCCAGGAAACATGCGAAAGCTCCATTAGGTCTCTGAGCTCCAGAGATCCTCTGGGAGGACGGCGGGTATTTGAGGACACTTGGCTGTTTGTTTAGCATGAATACCCGCCGGTCAAAATCCATCTGAGACCGAGCCGAAGCTGAAATTCGATGACTGACTGGCTTTCTGTTCAGCTTCCAAAATATACCAACATCTCACTGTGACCCAACAGACTAAACACAGCAGAGTCACTGATCCACGACACACACAATAATCATCAATCATCAGCACACACGCTTTACACAGACACATCTCTCATCTCATCTCATTCAACAGCACACATTGTATAATTATTTAAAATATACTAATACATGATTTTTTAACACATCATGAAATTATAATATTGTTTAATATATACATAATACATTTATATTATTTTATGATATATTGTAAGACATTTTGAGCGTTTTAATGAATTAATTAATCAATTAATATAATATATCTACATAATATTTTATCACTATTTTAGGATATATTTAAGATATTTTAAGGGTATTAAAAATAAAATATAGAATAAATAATTTACAATTTCCTTTTATTATTTTTTTTTCAGCTAATGGTACATTATTAATATATAATTATTATAATATTATACATGATTATATAGTAAATTCTAATACTGTTTAATATATAGATAATATATTAATATTAGTTTATTGTTATTTTTTGAGAGTTTTAATATAAAAAAAATATTTATTTTATTATTTAAAATTGTATTCATTTTTATTCATTTATATACTTATAATTATGAATTAATATAATATAATATAATACATCGCTATTTTAGAATATATTTTAAGCGTATCGAAAATAAAATATAGCATAAATAATTTACTTTTTTTGCAGATTGGCAGCTAATGGTACATTGTTAATATATAATTTTTTATAATATTATACATGATTTTATAATACATTAAAATATTGTTTACTATATACATAATATATTAATATTATTTTATAATATATTTTAAGGCATTTTGAGGGTTTTAAAGTAAAGAATATTTATTTTATTATTATTTTATTATTTAAAGTTGTATTAATTTATATAATTATTCATCATTTTTAATTAATATATAACATAACATCTACATAATATATTAACACTATTTAAGGATGTATTTTAAGACATTTTAAGTGTATTAAAAATAAAATATAGAATAAATAATTGACTTTTTTTTTGCAAATTGGCAGCTGATGGTGCATTATTAATAGATAATTATTTATAATATTATGTATTAAGAAATTATTACATAAAACATTACAGAATGATGTATGCATAAATTTAATTTCTACTATTTTAGAATATATTTTAAGACAGTTTACAGGTATTAAAAATAACAAAAAAAAGGATAATTAATTTACAATAAGGTGGTAAATTCTATTGATTCACAGTGCAAAAACATTTTCAAAATTTAAAAAACTGTAAATTATTAAATAACTGTAAACTAGTCTTCTTTATTAATTTATTTATTCAATTTGGATACCATTAAAACATTTAAATATTTTTTTACATATACTGCCATTATATACTGAAGTCCAAAAGCCAACTAGTAAAAATGCTTTTTTCCTCCCATAATAATATCAGCATAATTTAAGAAAAAAATTTGGGGAAAAAATCTTAGTGTTTCAGTTTTTAATATATTTTTATGACAGCAGCATATGAACAAAACTAATCACTTAATGAAGCAGACACTCACTTGTGCTTTGCAAGTTGTCAAACTCAATGAATGTTCTTTGTCACTAGTATTTTTGCAGCTTCCAGCCAATTCCAGAAGTGCTGAAGGTGAGCATGAAGGACGTGTGGAGCCCATGTTTATACATGAGAGCAAAATGCAATCTGCTTGAATAATGCAATGAAAATTAAACACACATTTCACATGAAAGAGTTAACAGAATACAAAGTGTCATGTACAGAAAGACAATCTGCTGTAATGAATTAATGCAGCGTCTCACGTCTAATGAGGCCACACGCGCGCGGGATTGGCGTGTCGCTGGATTCCTGCTGGCGCAGGGTGTCAGCATTCATCCTTCAGAGCGGAAAACACTCATCCCTGCTGGGAATCAGGACACCAGCACACACAAACACTCACACACACTTACATATGTGGTTTACAGGAACTCTCCATAGACATGACGGTTTTCCTACTGTACAAACTGTATTTTCTATCCCTTACCCTAATCCTACACCTTAACTACAGGCATTTTTAGACACATTCACACACACCTGTACAATCTCTCAAGGGCTGAAACACAAACGTAAAATTTAAAAGCTTTGTTTGACTGACAGCACAGCTCAGCACTGAATACGTATAGAGAATGTACAAAAACAAAGAAATAGATTTCTGAACACTTACGACTATACTTCACTACATCTAGAAGGGAAAATGAATACTTGTAACTCAGTACATCTCCACAGCTCTTTCTGCTGCTTTTAAAAAGCATAGAAAATAAGAGAGCTTCAAATTGAGCTGCGTAGGCGGTTTGCTGATAGTTACACAATATGGGAACAATCATTCTTTTACATCAGTGTTTCCTTTCAACGTATCAGCTCACGAAGCGGTTGGTTTGTTTGCAAGTCTATTAAAGAAAATATTTCAATGTTTTTGTTCTTTGTGTCTTATGAAACTTTGTGTTCACATTCAGATCCTTTGTGTTCACTCGCAAAACTTTTGCATTCACTTTCAAAATATTTTTTTTCTGCCAGTAAATTTTGCGTTAACATTCAAAGTTTTTGCTTTGACTTAAAAAACTTTTGCACTTGTTGCAAAACACCTGTGTTAACCTGATCATTTTTGTAATAACATTCAAATCTTTTGCGTTCACTTGCAAAACATTTTCACTCCCCTGATAAACTGTGCATTAACTTTCACATCTATTGTGTTCACATCTATTGTTTCTCTGATAAATTATGCATTGCCATAATTATTTTTGGTTTGACTTATAAAAACTTCTGCATTCCCCCAAATAATTTTGCATTGACATTTCAATCTCTTGGGTTTACATGCAAAATTTAGCTTTTCCCCGACAAGTTTTGCATTGACATTCACATTTTTTGGATTGACTTTTGTGTTCCCCAGGAAACTTTATGTTCACTTACAAATCTTTTGCATTTCCCTGATAAATTTTACATTTACATTCAAATCTTTTGCACTCACTTACAAAACTTTTGTGTTACTTACAACATTTCTGCTTTTTTCCAATTATTTTTAATTTAATTTCATTTTTGCATTTTATTTAACATTTGCATTTCCCCCAATTAATTCTGCATTAACATAAAAGTTTTTTTGGTTTGACTTACAAAACGTTTGCATTTTTTACAAAATTTCTGCATTCCCCCAATTAATTTTGCATTGACATTTTAATGTTTTGGGTTCACTCACAAAATGTTTTTAATTAACTGATAAATTTTGCATTAACTTTCAAATGTTTTGCACTTTCATTTCATTTAGCAACATTTTGCATTCCCAATAAATGCATTTATATATGCATTTACATTTTGTTAGCAAAGAGGGAGAATGCAAAGTAAACATAAAGGCTGAACACCGGTACACTAAAATATCTTTTTTCTTTCCATCATCATGTCCCTTTAGAGACTCTAAACAAAACTGAATCATAGTCACAGAAGAATCGCGTTTGGATGACATACAAAAAAAAAAATATTAACATTGTGAAAAGCTAATAAAGTTGGACATTGGAGACAGTTCAGTCAAAAACAACTCCATTAACTGTACTTTATTTATGTAATACAGAATGTTTGTCAAGCTCAGTTTCTCTTTATTAGCTTCTGTTTCTGTCTCCAGCTGCAAACAGGTGTGAAAGCAGGTTATTTAATTGTTCTCTGATATTGGAGTGTGTTTGCCAGCTGGTGGTTCATTAAATCCACACTCTGCTACTGATCAAACACCACAGCAGTGACGTCTTCCAGATGGCTAGTTTTAAGCCAAATAACCTCTCTACTATTTCACACTACGCTTTAACAAAGCCGCTTTAATAAAGTCTGTCTCCTGAGTTTGTCAAACGTACAATACCTGCTGCCGGTGATCCATCAGCTCGTAAACAAATGCACTGACACACCAGCAACTCCAGTACTATTTTAAAATGAATAAAGTTGAAACAGAATTTTTTTGCCCCACAAAATCTATTATTGTTTACAATACACTATGAAGAAGCATGGCATGAAGAGAGGCTCAACTCAGTGAAAATGAAAATATCTGTTTTAACAAGCGTTTACACTCAATGCTTACCTGACGATATCCCACCAGGATCATTCGGACCAGCACAATGTTGATGTTGGTTCCCAGAGACTCGTCGTGATAGATTTCATCAACCTGTGGACGCACAAAAGATCTGATGAATAAAAGACTCTACAGAAAATGTAAAATCTGAATCTAAATCTATACTGTAAATCTAAAACTTTATACCAGTTATGCTGAATTGACTGAAAAAGTCCAAATTAAAACAGCTGACCAAATTAAACCATTTTACCACTGAGTTAGATTTTTTCTTTTTTGTGCCTTTAATTGACAGGACAGTAGAGAGACGACAGGAAAGTACTGGGCGGAGAGAGGGGAGCAGGATCGGCAAAGGACCTTGAGACGGGGTTCGAACTTGGGTCGCCACGAGCACAGTTGTGCTGTATGTCGGCGTACTAATCACAAGGCTGTTGGCGCCAACAGGTTTAATATTTTTTAAATTAAAGTATAAATAATCAAAAATTACAGTCGTTTAAAGAGGGATCATAGCATACAAACAGCAAAACACTTGCCTGGAAAAACAAGGAAAAAAAAAAGTAAATAGAAATAAATCAAATAAATTAATAAATAAATTTAATTTCGCTCGAGTATTTTTTTTTTTTAGCTCTGTAAAGCCAATCAGTATTATTTTAATATAATTGAGACTTACTATTGTAGTTTTAATTAATATTTTTGAATCATTTTTTTTCTCTTTTAATTAATTTTAGTTAAAGTTTAAGCAATTTAGGTGTGTTTTTATCACTATTAGTAATTTTTTAAAAAATATGTCCATATAGTTTTTATTCATTTAATTTCATGTTTAATTTGAGCTATTTTTGTCATTTTTAATTTAATAATGTTTAAGTAATGCATGTTTTTTTCTGGATCTGATGAATAACAAACTCTACAGAAAAAAACGTAAATCTACTGTAAATCTAAATCTTTACACCAATTATGCAGAACTCACGAAAAAAGTCAAAAAGACAACAACAAAAAAAAACATTTTACTCCTGACTACTGAGTTTGATTTGTTTTGGGGTTTTTTTAATTACAGAAAAAAAATACAGTCATTTACAGAGATTATAGCAAACAAACAGAAGAACATTTGCCTGGGAAAAAAAGTAAATAGAATACACAATAAATAAATGCAAAAACAAAACTACAGGAAAAAGTCATAAATTTAATTTTGCTCATGAGTATTTTTTTTTAAATACTGTAATGCTAGTAATGTTTAAGTAACAAATGTTTTTAATGGTTTTATTTGCTGTTTCAGTTTTAGTTTTTAAAACGCCAACAGCTCATATTTCTGTGTTTTTCTGGAGCGTTGAGTCTGTGGTTTGGGGTTATGAAGTCTGTCACATTTAAAGATCAATCTAGACAAACACAGCTGTCAACAATCACCAAAGAAATGAAAGTCAACACTAATGCAAACAACTCACTAGTGTAAATCCTCCAGGAATGAACTTGCACTAACCAAACAGTCCCAAACGCCACTATAGTTATGCCATAGTACTCTTTAAGGTAACTTGGAGTATCAAGCAAAGACAATGGCATCTTTCAGTACCATATTACGTAACCATCACAGCACCACCAACACAAACTATAATTAGATTTTTTTTTTTTATTTCTGAAGGAAACGATGAGCGATGCTTGCCAATGCAAGATTGCGAACATGTTCTGGGTGGCTGCCAGCTAATTAATTGCATGTCTGAATCACAAATGCTGCACAAAATCAACTTTAATACGTAGTTTTAGTTTACAAAGCGTTTGCGACGAAAACAACGGCAGCATGATTGTTTAGTCTCTCAGGATGTAGAAAAGTGAATGAACGTTGTTTAATGACTTGCTTCGGGCGACGTCCTGCAGGTGTGTGAACTGTAACGCAGGGAGTGTGACATGAAAAACGGCCTGACAAACACAGCTGGAAACACACAGACTGTCGAGAGATTTCTGTTTCCGGAGGAACATTATTCTGGCGGACGCTTAAAACACAGACACGCCAGACCACCCGACACAATTGAACACCTCGGAGATGCACAAGCTCGATTTCACATGTCGTTATGTTCGGAAATTACTCATGTTACACATATGTAACACATAAACGCTGCACTCTCAGTGTCGCCACAAGGGTGGGTTATAATGAGTTTTTTCTGCGGTCCATTCGCTTATTCAGCTCAATCTAATATCATGAGGTTTGACAAAATTAACTGTACTTCCAATGAAATAAATCACTCAACCTCATTTTTTTTTCTTCATGTAACCTAGAATAGATTTTTGAAAGATTATGTGACACTGAAGACTGGAGTAATGATGCTAAAAATTCAGCTTTGATCACAGGAATAAATTACATTTTACAATATATTCACATAGAAAACAGCTATTTTAAATTGTAATAATATTTCATAATATTAAGAATTAATGCAGCCTTGGTGAGCACAAGAGACTTCTTTCAACAACATTAAAAAATACAGTATATATTATTTCACACAGAAATACGTCAAGCGTTAGACAATTATTACATTTGCGTACTGGCGTTTAAAATGAGACTCAAAATGCTGATGTTATTGTAGTATCATTGACATACAGTTACGGTTTTTATTATTTTTAATTACTTTTCATTTTATATTTTATTTTTTTACTTATATTGCATTCTGTTTTCATATAAATTTTATTTTATTTTACTTTAATATATCTATATAGATTTCATTCATTTTTATTTCAATTTCAGTTTGAGTTATTTTAGCACATGAAGAAAAATAAATGAAAAAAAAAGAGAAATGTAGCCTTGGTAGCTAACTAAAATAACAAAAGTTTAAGTTTTTTAATTACATTCTATTAATGTTAAAAAAATGTGTTATTAATTTATTTTGAGTTGACTTTAATAACCTTGGCCAGGACACATATAAAAAAAAGTGACAAAACTGAAACTAAGGATTCCTTTAAACTCTAAAATTTAATTCGATTCTGTGGGAATGTCGCGCATCGTCTTTTTTTAATAAAGCAGTGCACTTCACCACAGTTTATTATTATGCAATGGCAAAAATGTCTGACCTACAAAAAATGCCGTTTGGGCTCAAAGTCTGACGCGTGGCACGCAGTTAATGAGCCCCCGATGTGGAATTTAAACAAAACTCCACGCTGCATCAATCTGGACGTGTTCAATCGCTGCCGTACCGTCCGCAAGACATGTCAGCACAACCACGGCTTCGAGCGCGGCGCACGCAGCCAGAGGGAAAACAGCCATGATCTTTTTTCCATATATCAGGAAAGACAGAACATTCAAACACTTGATCCTGCAGCCGAGGTCATGGAGTTTACAAATGCATTCTGGTTAAACGCACAGCCGTCGTTTCCTCCAGGTTCTGTTTTTGTGCCTCATGCTGGTTTGGCTCTGTGTGGCTGAAATTTAACAGCGGTGAAGATTGAAGATCAGCTTGGGGAATATGGGTAAGATAACGTGGGAGGAATCAGTTGAGTTAAATCCTCTTTAGTTTCCGTCCTCTTGATAAAGTCACCTTTAAAAGCACTCCTGCTTTACCGCAGCTCACGTTTTGCAGTTTTTCCACATACTGAAGAGAAAATCAGTACAAAACAGAGGAGGACAACACACATTGGAACACAATACCAAAAACTGTCCAAAAAAAGCATGATGAACTAAAACAGAGCTGCACAATTAATTGAATTAAACCCAAAATTATGAAAGCTTAGTGTGACTATCAAATCGAAAAAGGCTGTGGTTTAGATAAATAAACATTTGCTGCATGATTTAAAGTGAAAAATCAATCAAACATCTGAAAATTAGGAAACTAAAACAGCCATAAATATTAGTATTGTGATTAGTTTTGTTTTTGTTATTTTTATTATTATTTTTATTTTATTTTAATATATCTATATAGCTCTCATTCATTTTTATTTCAGTCTTAGTTTTAGTTATTTTAGTACATGAAAAAAATAAAGAAAATTAAAATGAACCATTTAAAAACCAAATTGCTTATAAATATTATTATTATATTTCTTATATTTTTCTTAAATACGCTTCCTAGTTTGCAGTGAAATAATAGAATATTATTAGTTCTGGAAAGCCTATAATATTTTATATTTATTTAGTAATAATAACAATAATAAAAAAATAATAATAAATAATAATAACAACAACAACAACAATAATAGTAATAATAATTAATAATAATAAAAACAATAATAATAATAATAATAATAATAATAATAATAATAATAATAATAATAAACCTTCACAAGAAAACTTGCTTGTTTAAAAAAATTAAATTGTATATATATATATATATAATATTATATTATTATTATTTTCAATTTAGTAATAATAATAATAATAATAAATAATAATAATAATCAACCTTCACTGGAGACTTATTAAAGACCCAAGTGAGCTCATCTGCAGTTCTAGAAAGCCTATTTTTGGTTTATTTAGTAATTATAAAAATAAATAAATAAATCATATTACTCAAATATTTTTTAATAAATAATAATTCTTCTTCTTATTTTTTTAAATAATAATTTTATTATGTTTTTATTACTGATATAATTTTAGGCAGGAATAGAATTTTTTTTTTTTTTAATCACAACCAAAGTTATCATCAAAAAAATAACTAGAGATTAATCTCAAAAATTAGATTTTTAATTGTACCAAAGGTACACTAAATGAGAAAAAATTATAACTGCACACTCTCTTAAGCATGCAAAACAAGTAGCCTTTGTCACGGTATGATCCTTTAACCTGCACTTCAAAGCGCTGTACGTCTGTTTCACTACTTTAATAAACGTAAACTGAAAGGAACAAATCCTGCACTTGACTCTGGAGCAGTATTAATGTTAACCTAAACAAAGCACTTCGAAGAACTAATTAAAAGCCATTAGAGCGATGACACCGTGAAGCGCTTCTGCAGCAACATTTCTAACCATGTGCCCTTCGAACATTACGAGTAATCATACTTAATCACAACATCATGTTCGCTCCGCTCAGCCTGTGTTGTCATCTCCTCTTCCAGAGCACAAATAAACTCACCGGCCACTTCAATCACGTCTGATCTAATGAGTTCTGAGAACTTGACTATCTGAAAAACACTAATTGGAAGGATTAAAAAAGCTATCCTATCACACGAATCTCTATTGTGGTAACACTCACAAACAGTTTTACTTTAGCAATACGACATTTCCGAGCAAACTTGGTAATTTAACGGAAAATATGCAGTACAGGAAGTGACAAGCAACATTGAACCCAACTGACTTTCAATGTATCAAAAATCAGAAATGCAAAGTGACATCAGCTGAAAAGGAAACTTGTTTACATGTACATTACACTTTTATGTACTTGGCAGACACTTATTCAAAGCAACTTGCATTGCATTTAAAGGAACAGTTCATTTTAAAAATAAAAACTTCAAAATTGGCCAACCAAAACCATTTGTGACTAAAAACTACTGCGTGCGACTATGAAAAATTATTTAGGAGCACCACGTGCGAGTGACCCGATCAGCATATTTGTGTTTGCACTTTGGGGAGCTTCAATGTGTGTTTTTGCAACGTTGAGTAATGCATCACAGACATATCAAACCAATCCTTTCATAAACAAAGTGTAGAGAGATTGTAAATAAGAGATTGACTGTGCAGTGTAGAGAACTTATTTGATTATAATGGAACTTTGTGAGATCGCAATGAACTAAGATGAGTGACAGCTTTAAACGAGTTTTTTAATGAGATACTGATTTAATACAACAGTTAAATAAACAAGAAGTTAATATTAAGTGACTTGCATTGTCTGACTATAACACTATTGCCAGAAAAATAGTCTGAAACAAGTCACAACTGAGCCGCTGCACATCTCCATTCAAACACAGCGCTGTTTTGTTTATGAATGAACGTGCATTTTGAAATGAATATAGTGAGTCAATGAGTCAATTTCCCATTCGTAAAGAGTGTCACTTGCTTTATTCCTGAATGAATCAGCCATTCAAACGAATCAAATGAATGATTCAGTGATTAAATCAGTGACTTGCTGCCACCTACTGGCAGTTTTAATTTTATTTTTAAAGTATCTTTTCAGTTATTTAAATCATTTAATATTTCTGTATTCAAAATGTTATATTTAAAACAACATGAGTTTATGAATTTGATAAAAGGCGTAAAAGAACTGACATAAAAGATGACATTTAATAAAGTTAGAAAAAACAAAGTTCCTCTGTAAATCACTTTAAGGAGTCAAATTTTTTAAGTTAGAAAAGTAAGCGTAGAGCCCTGAGATGAGTTTGTGTCTTCATCAGATGTGGAAAAATGTGTCATTTCATCACTTGCTCACCAATGCATGTGAACGGGTGCCGTCAGGATGAGAGTCCAAACAGCCGATTAAAACATCACAATAATCCACAAATAATCCACACCACTCCAGTCCATCAGTTCACATCTTGAGAAGACAAAAGCTGAAACAAATCCACTATTAAGACATTTGTAACTAAAATACGAGTCCATAATCCATACTAACACTTTAAACATCAGCTGTTTGGACTGTTTCTTTAATTAAACAACAGAATAAGAACAAGTAGAATAAGTTACCAATCAAAATAAATCAGTATTGACAAAATTAATTTGTACTACAGAGGTGGCACAGAAAACACAAAAGTGGTTTATAGAATGAGGCTCAGAGGTGGCATGAGTGCAGTCAAATTCATAAACTCAGGTTGGGATTAATGTTTTAAATATAACAATTTGAAAACATAAATATTAAATGATTTAAATAACTGAAAAGATACTTAAGAAATGAAATTAAAACTGCCAGTAGGTGGCAACAGGTCACTGATTTAATTACTGAATCATTCATTTGATTCGTTCGAATGGCTGATTCATTCAGGAATCAAGCAAGTGACTCTCTTTATGAATCGGAAATTGAATCATTGACTCACTAGTTTAAAAATGTACATTCATTCAAAAACAAAACACTGCTGTGTTTGAATGGAGATGTGCAGCAGCTCTGTTGTGACTTGTTTCAGACTATTTTTGACGACGAAATAGAGCAAAATCAGGAAACAAACTCATCCTAATCTTGGATGGCTTAAGGGTAAGCACATTTTCATTTTTGGGTGAACTATTCCTTTAAGGTGCATATTTAACGAAGTTCATTCATTCTCTGGGAATCAAACCCATGACGTTGGCGTTGCTGGCTCCATGCTATACTGTGTGAGTTACAGGAATGCACTTTATTCTGAGTTATGTTTTTGTGCACAATCACAAAGACACACCGCAGTGTAAATATAACAGACAAAGCGTTCACAATGCAACCATGAATGTGCATTAAAAAGGAGATCTATTTAACAATTCAGGATATGAAAAAGCCAGTTTCTGTAAGTCAAGTGACACAATAAACTTTAAACGTCACAACTAGCTAAAAAACTCTTCCTCCATCTGGAAAACGCACACAGACTGTAACTACATCCAGGTTTGGGTCGCTCACTCGGCATGATGCAATTACCATCCCACCATGCTGACACTTGCCTGGAAAGATGCGAGCGGATGTTCTGATCCACACGTGCACTGATGTCTCTTTCAAGTGTCCTGTAGATTGATGTCAGAGCCAAAGCAGACACGCAAACGTGATGAAAGCGTGCGCTTTCCTTATTTGTGAACCTGTTTGCGAATTTATGAGGTGCGACCCTGTCCGACGACTTTTGCGAGAGGCTCGTTTGTGTTTATTTACGCCAAAAGGCCTGAGTGAGCTCAGCTGCAGCTCTGGAAAGCCGTCTCAGTCTCTACAGGACACACATACACATGTCAGGCCATCAGTCACAGGCTAACGTGAACATCTGACAGCCACCTGCATGTGAAAACACAATTTCTCTGCTCTGACAGGAGGTGAACGGAGCCTAGAGACAGAAATGTGACGGATAACGCGACAAACCTGCATGAACTGTATTGACCTGCAACCAGTAAAGTTTCAAATCTACTTTAATGAGTAGTATTTAGCATGTGGCAGCTTATCAAATGTTTTGACTGAGGCTAAGCTTCTGATATAAGAAGTACACACACTGATTTGCTCGTACAATGATGAGAAAGGCAGCTGTTCTATGAAGGTGTTGAACATCTCTCGCCGGAGTACAGCATCACACCAACGCAGGACAAAACTGGGCCGTTTCTCAACACAAGCAACAACGCAAGCATTGTCCGCAGGCTCTGCGCTGTCCAGAAATCAGTCTCCAGGTGGTACGACACCCACAATGCCGAGCAGAGGAGCTTAACGCAAAACGCAGAGTGATTGGTCTCGCTTCTGTATGCCATAGATACAGGAAACGATAAAGACTGCATATTATATTACTATATTTTAGCTTTAACAATACTATTATAGTTTTTATTAATTTATAGTTTTATATTTTCTGCTTTTATTTACATTTTTGTTCGTTTTAGTAATGTTTTATTAGCAACGATAACAGTAAATTGCACTTTTATTAAGTAACAGAAAGATTAATAAATGCTGTAAAAAGCTCGTGCATTAACAAATAGAGCTTATTGTAAGTGTTACCACAGGAAAAGGTCTAAAACTTCATTAAAGATCTAATCCTGCTCTAAACAAGCAAACGCTGGCTGATCGGTTAATGATAAAAATTGTGAAGTCAAAAGAAAGCGTTTTCTTTTGGGGGTTTTTTTATACACTGTCTCTCGCACCATAAAGCTCAGCACACAAATGAACACTCCAGAGACTATGAATGTGTGTTTAGTTATAATTTGAGGACAAAACTGTCACTAGAAGCGAGCAGATTCTTGAACACCTCCCTTCGGGAACATCGTCCACGACACAAATGACTCCGAAATAAAGTAAAGCTCTGGTTACAAAAATGGGTCACAGGTTTGTTCTGACAGGTTGCTGACAACAGAGAAAAATGATGCTAAATGCAAATAATACAAAGCAATGAACTGCACAAACATGCATAGTTAAAATGACCAAAAAAAAGTCACAATGGAGAAAACACTTCCCAGATTTTTTATGAATTTTCAATTAGATGTTAATGTAATCTGGGTCATCTTTTCTTAAATATATACCTATATTTCTCTTTCTTCATAGATGTACAGACAGATGTACAGATATATTATTTATACATATATTATACATATCAATTACTGCCATCACAGAAGTGTTACAGAGTTCCAATACAACAGAAGTAATCGCTATAAGGATTCATTGCTATAAAAAAAATATATATTTTTTAATATATTTATATTAACATATTTTTAAAATAAATATTTTACCCATCATTTGTGTGCACCAGTGTTAATTTAGTATCAGTAATATAATATTAAAATTTGTATTAATGTTTTGAATTTATTATTTTTATATTTTCCATTTTAATTTTTTTTAAATGTTTAGTTATTTAATTGTTTTGCCATTTTGATTACTTTTATTTAGTTTAATTTAATTTTCTTTTCTATATACATTTTATTCTTTTTTTGTTTTAGTTAGAAATCTTATTTTAGCACCACTGAGATACTATTATAGTTTTTATTCATATTTTGTTTCGTTTTTTTAATTTTACATTTTCATTATTTTCATTTATTAAATAGTGTTTTGCCACTTTTAAACTCAGTTTTATTATTATTATATGTGTATTATATTTTATTATTTGTATTCATATTTTGCATTTATTAATTATAAACGTTATTAATATTTTTATATTTTCCATTTTCATTTTTAATTTTAGTTTTAGTTATTTAATTGTATTTACACCTGTATCTATTAGGATTTTAAATAGTAAACTGCACTAATTGTGGTGTTGTTGTTTTGTGCTGTTGTTGTGTATTGCTGCAGCTACAAATCAAAGACAAATTTCCTGCAAAGGACAATAAAGTATAACTCTATTACATTTATTTAATATATTTAGATAGACAGAGATATTTTTAATAATATATATATATATGTGCGTTTGCACACGTGTGTGTTTTCAGGCCGTCTGTGTTGGACCCATGACCCCTGGTCTCCATCAGGTCAGTCACCGGTCTGTCGTGTGGATCAGCCCACCGCCGCGATCCTAACGGTAACAGTTACGGAGTGAAACCGGCTCCCTGTGAAAATCTGACTGGGGGGATTTGGTGTGCGTAAGCAGATTAAGGTGGCAGGACCTGGTGGGACGCATATTCAACAGGTCTTTTCTCTCGTTCTCTTTCTAGTAATCCTCCCGCAGACGCAGCGTTTGAGAGGTGCTCGACAGCAGCGCGCTGTGAGGTCAAGAGCAGTGAACCGTGGGTATCGTAATCACGACAGGGTTGCTTTCAAGCTGTTTTGTGCAAATGTGCTTCGAGAAATCTAGCTGAAGAGGGCAATTACGGTACATTTCTTCATTAAATCAGTCACTTACTATGTTCATCAGTGTCAAGACGTAGTTCTGCACGTGCTCTTTTCCATGGAAGCGCACGACCGAATCGTCCACGGCGAGAAGGACCTCGATGTTGTAGTTGTCTTTCTTCGCGTGTCTGCGTTTGCGCTCCGTCTCTGACAGTTTCTCCTCCAGCACGTTGAGAGCGTTGGGCAGTTCGGCGATACCAAAGTCTGTGACTGAAAACACACAAGATTTACTGCAATGCAAACAATGCTTTAGTAACGGGACATTGCATTAAAAACTTGCTGAATGAGACTCGTCAACCCCCAAATATGAGTCATGACACGTCAGTCAACAGAAACAGCTCAAGCTGCGAAAAGAAATCCGTCTGCTCTGAAATGTTACGAAACAATAAACATTAATTATAAAACAAGGACTTCTGCTTTATTTCAGGAGCGTTTCCCTTTAACTGTGAGGATTTGCCATCTGGCGTCTCCACAGACAAAAATTGAAGCGTCCCAGATCACAAGACACATTATTCATAAGACAGCCTAATTAATGTAGACGTGAAACATTAAATGCTGTTTTAATGTGTGAAACAGCATGAATTTTGCATTTCAGAACAAGGGAAGTGCACACAAGCAGAAGAAACCACTTGTCAATTTTAAGTTTAATATTTGAAGACTGAATATTTACTTTCAATAGTTTGCTTCGGCTCTAAAAATATATTTTTATATTTATATTAATATATTTTTATAAAAAATTTTACAGTTTGTTATTTTATCTTTATTAGTTTTTTTGTCTATATAGCTTTTTATTAATTTTTATTTCTCAAGTTAAAAATCTTATTTTAGTATTAATCTTAGTTTAGTTGAAATACTATTGTAATTTTTTATTAATATTTTGTTCGTTTTTATTTTTATATTTTGCATTTTCATTTCAATTTTAATTTTAGTTATTAAATTGTCCACTTTTATTGTTTTAGTAGTTAAAAGTTTAACTAGTTAAACTCAGTTTTATTTTAGTGCACTATTATTATTATTATTATTATTAATTAATATTATTATTATTATAGTAATATAATATTAGAATTTGTATTCATATTTTGATTTTTTTTTATTTATTAATATTAATTTATATATTACATTAGAATTATACATTATAATTTTTCATTTTAAAGTTTTAGTTATTTAATTGTATTTTTTTTATTTCATTTCATATTTTTGTTTTTTAATTTCAAGCAATTTTTAAAATAATTTTAGTTCTAGTTAACTACAGTATAATTCCCCTGGTAGGCACTGTGTATATTTATGCTTTTAAACCAGCATCTGACTACATTTTTTTATATTTTGCATGAAGAATTCAGTATGCAGAACCAAAGCTAAAATGACAGAAAGAAAAAATGTTCACATCAAACCTTTAAATGCATAAATTCTACTGCAGCAAAAGGAAGGCACAGCCGAGGTAAATATCATAGCAAAAAACGTCGAGACCTCTGGCACATCTCTCCATAAAACCCGAGACATATGGTATTTACATTGACGTTCTCCCATAATTTCACAGACGTCAGAGCTGAACGAGCCGCAGACCAGTCTAGACTTAAACTACTGACCATCATTATTCTCTCTCTGGCTTCCTCTGATACAGGTGTGGAGCATTAAAGCGCCGTACAGCTGCAAAACTTTCATTTCAAGGGTTTTCCCGTTTATTATGATAATCAGTGTTCAGACTTTCAGACTGTATTATGGCATCACCAAGCCCCACTTCATACTGCATCTAACAAACGAACAATAGTGTTCCGCTCTGTTTCTCCATGTTTCTTCATCACTCTCGTGTGAATCTGTCCACTGATACCTACATGGAAACATCTATCGCCGGATAAACAACACAAGCTGACATCTTTCTACCACTTCCACTATTTCATATCACTTGCATCATTTCATTGTCCAAATGGGACAGTCAGACATGGATTCTCGGTAAATAATTAATGCAGAGAGGCTTTCACAGGAAACGAAGACCAGACAAAGTGACAATTTAGTGTCTGAGTGTCATTTCTAACTAGTGGAAGTCCTGAAGCAATAATCTAAAAAAGTTTTGAACAAACCACCAAGTTTCCAAAGACATGCACTGAGGAAGTTTTGGTATTCTTTGAATTTTAACACAGTACATGAATATGGCAAGAATGTATTTATTTGATTAAAAATACAGTAAAAACAGTAAAATTGTGAAATAATATTACAATTCGAAATATCTGGTTTCTATGTGAATCTATGTTAAAATTAAATTTATTCCTGTGATCGAAGCTGAATTTTCAGCATCATTACTCCAGTCTTCAATGTCACATGATCCTTCAGAAATCATTCCAATATGCTGATTTGCTGCTCGAGAAACAGATTTACAGATGAATGGAAAGTCCAAAAGAACAGCATTTATTTGAAATAGAAATCATTTGTAATATTACAAATGTCTTTACTCTCACTTTTGATCAATTTAATGCATTCTTGATGAATGAAAGCATTAATTTTTTTCAAAACAAAAGATCTTACTCATTCAACGGCACTTCAACATATTAGAAATCAATAGATGGTGATAAAAAAACAAGTTGTGCCGTTCATGATCTGTCAGGTGAAAGATCTCTTTCTTTTTCTCTATTAGTTTTTGGACAGGATGTGACCTATGAAAGCAGATGCTCTGGTCGGTTCGACCGCTGACGGTCTGCAGAAGCGGAACAGAATTTACGGCACCAGCGAGGCGCTTTTATAGTAAGAGATCTTTGACTTCCTCCAGTGATTCCATGACAGCTTCCAAACTTTCTGCTTCAGTTCAGCAGCTTTTGAGTTCAGCATGTGGTACGAGCACTTTAATAACGTGCACTTAAATTCACAGAGAGAGTCTCAGACCCTTCACTTTATTCACAGAGCAATAAATCTGAATCTTCTGCATGCAGGCTTGCTTGATTTCAATTTCATGTGTCAACAAAGATGTCAGAATGTGACACAGATTGATAACATCAACACCTCAAAGTGTAAGCTAAGATACGTATCATACACGGTGACAAAAAAAGTTTATTGATGTACAGGTCAGAATCAACAATCACATTTTTCATGCAATAATTCTCAGATACGTCACATTTAATCAAAGTTAAGTGGAAATCGTGATACGGAAATTGTTATTTAAAAGCATTTTATAAGTATTTTAAATACTTTATATATCTTGTCTTATATTTTAAAATTATTCTAACATTATACATTTGTGTAACAGTAACGTACATGCTCAAGTATAATATTTAAAATTATAATTGTACAATTTTTATGCTAAATAACATTTTTACGGTTTATTACTGTTCTTAAATGCTAATTTCTTTTTCTTATTCTAATTTTGTAATAATAAGAAGAAAATTAATAGAAAATTACAAATAATAAAGTTAATAAATTAATTAAATTACAAGTAATACAGGTACAATTTTTATAATCATTTTTAAATCCTAATTTTTAGTAATCCTAAGATTTAGTAATAATAGTAAAATTCTTATAATAATTCTTAAATACTTTAAAAATATTGTTGTATTTTATTTAGTAATATTTCTTATATTTATATTATATTTCGTTATATTTATTATTTATAACAATTAATTAATAGAAAATGACAAGTAATAAAATTTATAAATTAATGAAATTACAATTAATACAGGTACAATGTTTATCATTTTTATTAGCATTTTTAAATACTCATTTTTAGTATTTTTTATAGTAATTTAGTAATAATACTAGTAAAATTAAAAGTAATAATGGTAAAAATCTTATTATGATTTTAAAATCTTTAAGAAATATTGTTGTATTTTATTTAGTAATATTTCTTATATTTATATTATTTAAATAGTAAAATTAAAAGTAGTAATAACAAAATTCTTATAATAATTCTTAAATACTTTTAAAGTAATGTCATATATTTATATAACATTTCTTTACATTTCTTATTTATAATAATTATTATTATAATGATTATATTTGTTTATTTGTAATTTACCTCCTTTTATTTATTTATTAACTATTATTTTTTCTTACATTAGTAAGTTATATTGCTGTATTTTAATTAACATTTTTGTCCAAATTGTGCAGCCCTAAAAACACAGAAAACCTGGAGGTTTTGAAATCAGAATCATAATTTTAATCAGAATAGAAGAAAAAAAAAGCAAAAAAAAAAAAAGCATAACTTCTGCTTACCTTCATTGTGAAGGTCATCCCGCCTCTGATCCTTTTCCCTTTTGATGGCCGACCTTCGATAGACCACATGGACGCGACCTTTGACCTCCACCTCCTGCTGGCCTTTCTCTAGCGGCTCGATGAAGAACTCTTCATCATCAGTGCGAATCAAGCCTGCCTGAAACCACACAGAGATCCATTAGACAAACACAGACGATCAGAATCAAAGAAATTAAGTGAGCAGATCCACCTTGAACTACAGGATCATGGTTCACATTTGCTTTGACATGCTTAATCAGCAAGAGTTCAATTTCCACATTAAGATTCAATGTCAGACAGCAGGACAATCTTATAAGCAGGACAAATATGATTACCCTCGCGTCTGTCACTCACTGAGACTGCGGGAACTGTTCAGGGAGGAAACGGAGGACAGAGAATGATGGGAAGGAAAAGCACTGGTGGTTGCAGAAGTGTCTGCTGGAACCATTGACTGATATTTGATTCAAACAAATCTGTTAGACTGTTCTTCTCCACCACAAACCCCACTAACAACAGACACTGTTTAAGACTCCTTCACTTCAGAGAAACAACATCCAAACGGCTGTCACTTTAATAAAAGTCCCGTCACATCGACTAAGCCAATATGACACTCCAGTACGGATTCTGACGAGAACATAAGTGCTGCTTGCCTGTGCAAGCCTCGCTGGGGCTGCTGCGACACCGGATGTTCTGGATGGTTAAAAGATGTTCTGATATAGGTGGTTGCTAGGGGCATTGTGAATCGTTGTTATGATGTTTTAGATGGTTGCTAGAACATTCTTTAAGGCTGTCAAGTATTCTAGGTGGTTGCTTGGGTGCTCTGGACTGTTGCTAGGGTGTTTTACATGGCTGTAGAGTGATTTAGATGCTTGCTACGTAGGTCTGTGTGTTTAATTAAAATTAAAGTGAAATTGTGTTATACTGTAAAATGAAATTAATTATTTAAATGATTGCTTTTTATCATTATTAAATTCCTTATTCTAATTTACTACTAATAAAACAGTAATAGCAAAATTAATGGGAAAATTACAAGTAATAAAATTAATAAATTAATAAAATGAAAGGTAAATGTATTCATTTGTAATTATAATTTTTTTTATTATTGTTTTTAAATGCTCTTTTATTTCTTATTCTAATTTAGTAATAATAATAATAATAATAATAACAATAGTAAAATTAAAAGTAATAGTAGAATTCTTATAATCATTTTTATTGTTCATAAATACTTTTTTAAATGTTTCCATGTTTATTTTGTAATATTTCTTATACTGATTATTTTTTATATATTATTTTTATATCATTTTAAGTTATTTAACCCTTATTATCCTTTTCTTTATTTATTTTTATTACTTTTATTTAACAATATTTGTATTATTATTAACAATAATTTAACCTTATAATACTTAATTAATACTTAAATATATATTTAAGCATAATATTTAGTATTATAGTTTTACAATTACACTGTAAAATGAAATTATTATTTATTACTGCTCTTAAATACTAATTTCTTATTCTAATTTAGCAATAATTATAGTAAAATTAAAAGTAATAAGAGAAAAAAATAGAATTTTTTAATTATTGTTTGTAAACACTTTTTTTTAAATATTTGTATTTTTATTTTGTAATATTTCTGGTTTATTTAATCTTAATATTTTACCTAATATTACTGGGTTTCATTTATTATTTATAATAATAGTAATAATAATAACAATAATACAATTATTATTATAATATTATTTTAATTATTTGTTATTTATCCCTTATTATTATATTATATTATTTATTTTTATTTCTTTATTATTTATTATTAACAATAATAGTATTTTTTTAAATTTCATATTAATAACAATTAATAACAAACTTAATATTTCTATTTTGTTTACATTTTTCTTTAGTAATATCATGTTTATTATAATAATACAACAACAATAATAGTAATATTTATTATTATTATTATTATTATTTATATACAAACAAAGGAAAACCTGGACATTTTAAAAAGAAACATATAAATCAATTTAATCTGAAAATTCAAAATTAGATTTTTTCACCTCTCCTCTACACACATAAACTGAGATCAGGAATGAGTTACAATGCAAAACTCAATATTTAAGGTTGGGGGTTTCAGAAAAAAATCCAACCAAACCAAAACCAATAAACAGAGACACCAGTGAAAAAAACGACTTCGGTCAAGAACACTTTTACGAGTACAGCGCCTTTTTGTTTAAATTACCATCAAACTGTCGTTTCAGGCTAAACACGGCCAAAAAAGGCCAAGAAACAGCAACAAGAAAAGCATCCACAAGCTTTTTTGGCAGAAATGCTATAAATACACTTTCAGCAATCCAGACCATAATAGACTGTGTTCAGCCTGCACTTGACCAACAGGACGAACTCCTCCTACCTGTGATTTCAAACTGCATACATTTGTATATAAGCTTAACATCAGCAGAGAACGAAATGTGCTCAGTGATAGGTGTTAGAAGAGAGTTGAAATTGTTCGAAGGCCAGAAAATCCCAAGAGCCAAGGCCAAAGCTCTTCTTCTGCGGCTCACGCTGTTTTCACGGAATGGAAATTGAACGCGAATTGAGTGTTTGGACAGACGTTTGCTCAATGGATGGAGCCCAACATCTGCACCAAACCGCTCGGCCGTAACCAAACTCACAGAACTAGA
The DNA here is from genome assembly GCF_022985175.1 of Labeo rohita. Taxonomy (NCBI): domain Eukaryota; kingdom Metazoa; phylum Chordata; class Actinopteri; order Cypriniformes; family Cyprinidae; genus Labeo; species Labeo rohita. Next base: position 1,252,101 of record NC_066880.1, on the reverse strand, counting down.
GCTCTTACCTGAACAAAGGCAGAAGGAAGCTTTTTCATCTGGAATACAAAGACTGTATGTGCGCCATAATGTAGGCCAGGAAACACAAAGCCCAAGCGGTCATTATTTTTAATTATTGTAATCTTTGCTGCTGTTACAGCTCTTTCTCCAGAGGAACGGCGGACTCATGCCGAGTTTTGCAGAATTCATTCAGGTTTGGTTAAAGGATGTGGGATTTAGTCAATGTCATAATACTGACCTAAAATACAACTTGCACAAGATTCTCACAAAAGACTGAAGAGTGAAGGACTCTTTTCACACCAGGCAGAAATCTATCGCCCAAAACATCCTGGCGAACATCCTACAAAACCACACGCATGAACAAACATCACTTACTCTTACTTTAGAACATGAAAATGTCTAGTTAAAGCATGCTGAAACCCACAAGTTCAAGTTCAGATTGTGGGGTCACCACCTGTCCATCATTTTCCACTTCCTGTGCACCTACGTGACCGAGTCCTTCTTGACAATATGAGCAAACCTGACGCTTCTTTAAGCTCGAATATACACTAAATTCCACATATCAGCTCCAATGTCTTTGAAGGTGGATATTTATAATATAGCGAGACGCGCCGTCCAGCCCCATACGGGCGCAAGCATTTCACACACGCAAGCTAGAAGAATCACACATGAGTAAAACGGCTGAGTAAAAATGACACGCTCTGGAGGAACAGATTTAACTCCGACAGTCAGTCTTCAAGCACATGAACATGCATTTAGAGGTTGTATAGTGAATTTAATCAAAACAAAATAAACTAGTGCCAAATTTACAAAGCAAAGATGGCACAGAAGCACTTCTGAAGTGCATTTAAACTGTTTAATGCTGCACAGGGGTGGCATAAATGCATTTGCACACCAATTACAACTGTATAGTTTCATAGTACGACCTGAGGTGGGTCAGAGCCGGCATAAGTTAATCTGGTTTTTATGCAGCATTACATACTTACAAAGAATTTTGAGCAGACACAAAGCAACCTTAACTCAGATGTGCAAAGAGGCATTTAGTTCACCCTTCATTGGTGGCACAGAAGCACTTCTGAAGTGGCATTTAGGTGTCTCTACACAGACTATTTAATGCTGCTCAGAAGTGGCATGAATACATTTCCAGAACATATACAACTGTACAATTTTATACTATAGGTCTGAGCAGGCTTAATCTGATCTGGCTTTTATGCAGCATTGCAACTTTACACTTTACACTTTTTGCACAAAGTTTACACAAGTTTCCTAAAAAGCATAATGTTTACAACAACCAGAAACAGATGCACATCTAAGACTGAAATTATCTGCACTAGCCTGTAAGTGAAGCGTTTTCAGCTGAATTAATAGCAGAAACTTAATCATTTGAAACAAAAACCAAACCTGAGGAGTATCTTGCAAGCATAATGAAAAAAGCAACGCAAATACTGTGAAATAGATGCAAGACACTCATACTTCACAGACCAGACACTGTATATGGGGGATCGAGATTGTAAAATCGTCCCTTCAATCTGTTTCTCAGAAATGCGACTTACTGAAGAAGGTGCAATACTGTAAAACAGAGTTGGTTTTTCCAAAAACTGCTTGACAAAAAAAAAAAAGAAAAAGACAAAGAAAAGGCAAGCGTCCAGTGGTGAGAAAAACCCAAAAATCTTTCTTCATTGTCACACCACAGCAAAACATGTAATTTGAGGGAGATTGTTTGTCAACCTATAATTTGTAGTCAGGAGCTCGGCCTTCTGTTTGAAGTAAACAATTCTGGGAGTCAAACATTTGGACAGTAATACATTTTCTACTTACATTTCTACATATATGATCAGCAAGGGTGCATTAAATTGATCAAAGTGTCAGTTTAAGTCGTTTATAATGTTACAAAAGATTTACATTTGAAACAAATGCTTTTCTTTTGAACTCTCATTCATCTGTGAATCCTGAAAATGTATCACAGTTTCCACAAAAAATATAAGGCAGCACAATTGTTTTCAACATTGCTAATAATCAGGTGTTTGTCAAGCAGCAAATCAGCATATTAGAATGATTTCTGAAGGATCATGTGACGCTGAAGACTGGAGTAATGATGCTGAAAATTCAGCTTTGATCACAGGAATAAATTATATTTTAACTTATATGCACATAGAAAACTGGTGTTTTAAATTGTAATAATATTTCACATTTTTAATGTTTTTACTGTGTTTTAATTCAAACAAATGCAACCTTGGTGAGCAGAAGAGTTTTTAACAATATTTTGATTCGCATGGACATGTCATTTGGACATGAAATCTGCATTCAAGGCAGGCCCGGCTTCACCAGAAGCTTGGCCCACCCTGGCCCCACACTAAATAGCCTAACAGCCAATCACAAATTGGAGCGATATTCAATTTGCTAGATTTTAATTTGTCTTTTTTTCTAACCGCTCACACCCCGAAACATTTTAATATTGTATATAGTTTTCGCGCTATCAATACGCAGGGTATTGAAATCGCTTTTGCACTGTTTACTTTCACTTTTGCTTTCGTGATTAACACGCACTATGTGTAAAGAATGTTTGTCATTGAGCACTAAGCAGCAAATCCTCAAGCATGGTCTGTCAGTCACGTCTCTTATTTTCTGTTTTATCAATGATCGATTTAGAGTTTTATCCCCCTTGGCCTACCCCCAAACCTACCCATTTTATAGCTAATATAAAAGGCATTTAAAACGTAACTGACCAAAATGTGCAGGGAAATCTCTCTCTGTACAGTAACAAAGAAACACATGACAGACAGATAAGTACAATCACAATTATTTATTTATTGCGAAAATGTCAAAATTAAGCAGTACCAAAAGCAGTCCAAATCATGATATAAAATCATGATAAAATCACTTAATTTTGTAATTATGTTGCGTTTTGGTCTATTATTTGGTTCTATTGTTAGTCACAGCATGTCGGAGAAAACGCCTTTTGTGTCTCACCACGGCAAACAAAGTAAATATTACATGAATGGTTAAACGATTGCAGAAATGTTATTTATTTTAAGGGTTTAAAGTGTAGTCTTGTTTAACATCATGCATCTTGGAAGCGAGCTGCCAGCAGAAATCAGACGGAACAGAACAGAATGTTATCATTTCATACTGAGTGAACGATTAAACAATTTAATAATGCAACTGAAAACATAAGGTCATTGATATGACAACTAAAAATAATAATAATGAAATTAACAGGGATTTTAATATTCATAAGGATTCGTTTTTAGGTGTCATCAATGCATAAGTATTTGTACATTTAGATGCTGTGAATAAGTCAGTATGGTACATCTTAGTGTCTGGAAAAACGTAAAAGTAAATGTAAGTTTTATATAACCACTTTTTGCATAAAATACATGCGAATTATCATGAGATCACGTTGGTACAGATGCTTTCAGTTTAGAATTGTAGTGTATGTTTTCCAACTGAACTAAATGTTTTTTATTTTTATAAAAATGCTAAACGTCAGTGAAGGCGATGCCCCGGTGGTCAATTAATGTAATCAGTGTATGACCATACATTGTGTAACACCAACATACATCCATAATGTATTGTGGCAGGCCGCCCGAGCTCTCTTCAGCGTCGCCCTGGAAACATACAAGGATCAGCTGGCACCACTCAGCACGGACCGAGCCGTCACAGCTGCCGCTCGTTACCGCTGCTCATAAAATCCAGCACCTTGAACTGCCAGTGGAGAAGCTCCTTCCTGGAATGCAGACGCTAACCTCTCTTTCTCTCTTACCTAGACAGCAGCCTGTGACGGCTCGGCCACGCACCCTCACGGTTCACGGGAAGAAGAGACTTGGAGCACAGCGCACTGAAAGGACCGCACGGAGCTCCCCACTTTGAGTTATTTTGCACTTCGATTGTCAATAAATTCACCCTCCGGGGATTTTTGCACCAGACAACCTGTTGTGTGATTCTTCTCCCCGCCACACTGGTGGAGAATGCGGGCAGATTGAGAAGAATCACCAACACGTCTCCCGTGACCTTGCTGATTTTTTTTCCTCTCTCTTTTTTTTTTTTTTTTTTCCCCCGCAGTCAACAAACTTTGGAAAAAAGACGGCGCTCCTTCCCCATCATGGAGGATCTGCTCAAATGCTTGACAGAGGTCAGCGTACGTCAACAACAGATCGTAGAGCATATCGCCGGTCGCCAAGGGCAGGTTGAAGAGGAGCTCGCTGCTCTCCGCCTCGCCGCCGCTCAACGTGTGCCGCTACCTGATCCCCGCATCAAGGCTACCCAGCTGCTTCCTAAGTTAACCGGGGATGATGACATCGAGCTATATTTACAAATGTTTGAGACAACGGCCACCCGGGAAAACTGGGATCAGAGCGAGTGGGCTCGGCTGCTGGGACCCCTGCTGACCGGAGAGGCCCAGCGTGCGTACTTCTCCTTGCCAACAGAACTCGCTGAAAGTTATGATAATTTAAAAAAAGAAATTCTCGGACGTCTTGGGCTGTCCCCCATATCAGCCGCCCAGCTGTTCCATGAATGGGAGTATAAGCCACGCCACCCAGCCCGCGCCCAAGCGGCTGAGCTCGCTCGACTCGCACGACACTGGTTGCTAGAAGGAGCACCCACGGCTGGTCAGGTAGCGGAGCGCGTGACGATTGACCGGCTGCTCCGAGCTCTTCCCCCGGCCGCCAGGAGGGCGGTGGGGATGACTAACCCCACTACCATCGCTGAGCTCGTCGGATCCATCGAGCTGGCGGAGGCAGCGATGCGTCGTGATCCGGGGGAGCGAGCGCCGTCTTTTCCCCGGAGGGTGGGACAGGAGCGACGCGCGCCGGAGGGTACCCAACGCACAGTACACAGGCCCGCGGCTCCCGGCCCGGTAGACGAACCGATGCCTACGGAGGACCCTGCACCCCCACCCCGCACATGGATGGCCGGCTGTATTGTGCATAGGGAACCTCCGCGAGGAGCCCCGCGGGCGGAAGTCAAGATCAATGGGCGGGCAGCCCTAGCACTCCTAGACTCTGGAAGTTCGGTAAGTCTGGTTCAGGCCGCCATATTACCGCCCCGAAAAGATTCCAAAGCTCACTTACCCATCACCTGCGTCCATGGAGACACCCAAAACGTCCCCGCTCGCAGAGTAACCATCTCCGCTGCGCCGGGGGCGTGGCCGGTTGAAGTCGGTATTCTAAAAGAGCTGCCCGTCCCGGTGCTCCTTGGAAGGGATTGGCCCGGGTTTGAACAGCTGCTCCTCGCTACCACTCAGCCAGCCAGTCAGGCCGGGAGCCGCCGCGATCGTCGGAACAAACGACATCCACGCCGCCCCGCCCTGTTAGCGTCCGACAGCGGGAGAGATGGTGAGTCCCCCTCCTCAAACACTAATGTCTTTTTTGATGTTTTCCAGCAGGTGGCGGGAGGGGGCTCCTTTGCCAAAGCTCAGCTGGAAGATGACAGACTTAAGCATTGCTGGACCCAAGTCCGTGTCATCGAGAACCAAGAGCAACAACCAGCGCCCCATCCTCTCCCGCACTTCATCGTGAAAAACGGCCTGTTGTACTGTGTCGCCCAGCGGAGGGGGGAGGTAAAAGAGCTGCTCGTGGTGCCAAAAGGGAAAGTGGAAATGATTATGGAACTTGCACACGCCCACCCAATGGCTGGTCACCTTGGGGCTGCAAATACCGCCCAGCGCATCCGGGACCGGTTCCACTGGCCGGGTCTAGACGGGGATGTAAAACGGTTCTGCCAAGCCTGCCCGGCCTGTCAGAAGACCTCGCCACGAGCACCTCCCCCCAGTCCACTCATTCCGCTTCCTATAATAGGGGTACCCTTCGAGCGAATTGGAATGGACCTGGTGGGGCCGTTGCCAAAGTCTGCCCGCGGACACGAGCACATCCTGGTGATCGTCGATTATGCCACCCGGTTTCCAGAAGCCATGCCCCTGAGGAAGGCTACAGCAAAGAACATCGCCAAAGAACTCTTCTTGCTCTGCACCCGAGTCGGCATCCCAGCTGAGATACTGACTGACCAAGGGACCCCCTTCATGTCACGGCTAATGGCTGACCTTTGCCGGCTGCTGCGAGTAAAACAGATCCGAACGACGGTTTTCCACCCGCAAACAGACGGACTCGTAGAACGGTTTAACCAAACATTAAAGCAAATGTTGAAGCGTGTGGCGGCGGAAGACAGAAGGGATTGGGATCTGATGATCCCCTACGTGCTCTTCGGTGTCCGTGAAATTCCCCAAGCCTCCACCGGTTTTACACCGTTCGAGCTGTTATTTGGCCGTCAGCCAAGGGGATTACTGGATGTGGCTCGAGAAGCATGGGAACAGCAGCAGCCGGCCCCTCTCCGCTCCGCGATCGAACACGTGAGAGAAATGCGCGAGCGGATTGAGAGGGTCATGCCATTAGTACGGGAACATCTGACGAAGGCGCAGCAGTCCCAACAGCGGATATACAACCGGGCGGCCCAGCCACGAGAGTTCCAGCCCGGGGATAGGGTCATGGTGTTGGTCCCCACCTCAGCTTGTAAATTTCTCGCCACCTGGCAAGGCCCATATACGGTAATTGAACGCATTGGACCGGTTACTTACCGACTGCGTCAGCCCGGCCGACGGCGTGAAGAACAGCTCTACCACGTTAACCTGCTTAAGAGATGGGTGGGGACCCGGGAACAACTCACTGCCCTAGCCTCGGTTGACCCCGCTGTCATCGACGTGGGGGACCACCTGTCGGCCGCCCAGAAAACCGAGCTGAGCCATCTGGTCAGTCAGTTCTCCGATGTGTTCTCAACGCGTCCCGGGCAGACCAACGTTATCCAACACGACATTCGCACGCCACCTGGAGTCATCGTGAGGCAACGTCCCTATCGGGTCCCAGAGGCTCGGAGACAGGCCATCGAAGATGAGATCAGCGAGATGCTCAAGTTAGGGATAATTGAACCATCTCGCAGCGCCTGGTCCAGCCCGATCGTCATGGTACCAAAACCAGACGGCACCCTCCGTTTTTGTAACGACTTTCGCCGGCTCAACGAGGTCTCAGAGTTTGATGGATATCCGATGCCCCGTGTTGACGAGCTACTCGAACGTCTGGGGAGGGCCCGGTTCATCACTACCCTCGATCTCACAAAAGGATATTGGCAAGTCCCTCTCACCACATCGGCAAAAGAAAAAACAGCCTTCTCCACCCCTAGTGGGCACTGGCAATACCGGACCCTCCCCTTCGGCCTCCACGGGGCCCCAGCCACGTTTCAACGAATGATGGATGTTATCCTGCGTCCCCATCAGAGCTATGCCGCAGCTTACCTCGATGACGTAATCATCCACTCTGAGACCTGGCAGGACCACCTAGAGCGGCTACGGAGGGTGCTCCTGGAGCTCCGCCGGGCTGGACTGACCGCCAACCCCCGGAAATGCCATCTTGCCCTCGCAGAAGCTCAGTACCTGGGATTCCGGGTTGGACGAGGGCTGATCCAACCGCAGAAAAAAAAAAGGTCGACGCCGTCTTGTCAGCGCCCCGCCCAACAACCAAGACCCAGGTACGAGCCTTTTTGGGGTTGGCGGGATACTATCGCTGTTTTATCCCTAACTTTTCACCTTAGCATCTCCCCTGACAGACCTCACCAGGAAGGGGCAGCCGGAGAAACTGATGTGGAACGACGAGCTTGAAAAGACCTTTCAAAGCATCAAAACCGCGCTCACCACCGAGCCCGTCCTGAGGGCTCCCGATTTCAGCTGCCCCTTCCTGCTACAAACGGACGCCTCAGACACGGGCCTGGGGGCGGTCCTCTCCCAGGTCCGGGACGGTGAAGAACACCCCGTAACTTACATCAGTCGTAAGCTGGCCCCGGCAGAGACCCGGTATGCGGCAGTGGAAAAGGAAGCCCTGGCCATTAAGTGGGCGGTCCTGGAGCTCCGCTACTATCTGCTGGGACGCCGCTTCACCCTGATAACTGACCACGCTCCGTTACAGTGGATGGCTCGCGCTAAGGATACCAACGCCAGGGTGACGCGGTGGTTCCTAGCGCTCCAGGACTTCAGCTTCACAGTAGAACATCGGGCTGGGACAGCCCACTCCAATGCCGACGGTCTCTCCAGGCTATGGTCAGCTTACGCAGGTCTGTCAGGGCGCACTCCCCACCCACCCCTATCTTTCCCGTTTTACTGTCCTAATTCTCGTTACAGGACCAGCGCGACGCTTAGGGGGGGGGGGGGAGTGTGGCAGGCCGCCCGAGCTCTCTTCAGCGTCGCCCTGGAAACATACAAGGATCAGCTGGCACCACTCAGCACGGACCGAGCCGTCACAGCTGCCGCTCGTTACCGCTGCTCATAAAATCCAGCACCTTGAACTGCCAGTGGAGAAGCTCCTTCCTGGAATGCAGACGCTAACCTCTCTTTCTCTCTTACCTAGACAGCAGCCTGTGACGGCTCGGCCACGCACCCTCACGGTTCACGGGAAGAAGAGACTTGGAGCACAGCGCACTGAAAGGACCGCACGGAGCTCCCCACTTTGAGTTATTTTGCACTTCGATTGTCAATAAATTCACCCTCCGGGGATTTTTGCACCAGACAACCTGTTGTGTGATTCTTCTCCCCGCCACAGTATAGTGCTCTATTTTCACACACTAATTTTGTATTTAATATACTAAAAATTGTTCTTTAGTAAGATAATCTTAAGAACATCTAGTGTACTCAGCTGTGTATTTTGAGGCACTATAAACTAAAATGGGCTTTTACCATAATATCTAAAACCCGGGCCCACCTCAAATATCACTTGGCCCACCCTTCACCTCATTTCTGGAGCCGGACCTGATTCAAGGACAAAATTACAAGGTTAGGGGTTTATTTAAATGAGTAAATGTAATCAATCAGCAATAATTAGCTATTATCATATTTGCGAAGTGTCTAAGCTGTAAACAAACTTTTAGAACTTTGTGCACATCCCTTCTAAATCCAGCATGAACCTGCAGTCAGTGTGAAGTCACAGGAGCGCGTCGCTTGCGTGACACTTTCTAATGGAATACCGTGTGATCCGTCACTGATCCGGCATTGCGGGATGGGAACATGTCGTACATCACGCAGAGAGTTTCACACTAATTAACGGAGATCGCAACGAGCGCTAACGGAAACGGGCATAATGCTCTCACGCCACGACTTCATCTTTCGTAATCCCATCCGCCAACACAACGGGAGTAACTCCACATCACCCCAGCGCTCTCTGCACTGTCAGGCCTCAAAATAAACAGGCTTCATATCTAGTGCAATACCAGCCTTCACTACAGGAAGAGTTCAAGCACTTCTGTCATCATTTACTCACTCTCATGCCGTTCCAAACCCGTATAACTGACGACATCAAGGTGAATAAATGATGACAGAATTTTTATTTTTTGATTGAGCTATTTGGGGTCTGACATGGAAACATAATAAATCCCGTGCATCAGTTTTCCCGGAAGGTCACGTGCCTGTGGCTTTGAATGCGTCTATGATGGAAACACAAATAGCCGCTTCTTGATACGGATAATACTCCTGTTTCCAGCACACATAGTGAACATACATTTACGAAATTAGACCTTATGTCATCGCTGCTACATCCACATTTACCTCAGTACACACTCATAAATGTATGAACACACATTCAAATCTGTGGGATTTTTCCGCCACGGAAGCTAAAATCGTGCTTAGGAAAGTTAGAATAACCGACTTTTCTCAGTTTACACTTTTCAGAAATAAAGTATTACTTACCAGCTTGATGGATTAATGCAGCAGTGCTCAATCCTGCTCCTGGAGATCTCCCTGACTGCAGAGTTCAGCTCCAACCCTGATCGAACACACCTGAACCAACTAATTAGGATCTGAAGGAGCACTTGATAATTACAGACAGGTGTGTTTGGTCAGGGTTGGAACTAAACTCTGCAGGAAGGCAGATCTCCAGGAGCAGGATTGAGCACCCCTGGATTAATGGATTCCCTAAAGAACGGCTCCAGAGAGTCTAGTCGTCATTAGTCGAGAAAGCGGCGTCTTTATGCGGTTTTGTCAGATCTTCCGTTTCAGCGTCTCCCGCGTGTAAACAAAAACGGCGCGAACTGTGATGTTTGGTTTACGGACTAATGATTCTTTGGAATCGATTCAAAAGAATCCCCGACGCAGGTTCGAGTTCGCTTGTGAGTCGCTTTTACTCAGTGAATCGTTCTGAAGCAGTTCACAACTGACTCCCTCAGCTAAACCAAGAGTCATTTTTCGGTTATGTCCGATTCGAGATGAACCGAAAACAAAGACTTTGACTGAAAACCGTTATGTGATGGTTACGTTTTTCTTTAATTTTATCCTTTATTAAATCACTTTACATTTTACAACAGTAGTCAGATGCTAGGCCTCAATAAAGACGAAAAAAGAATTAAAATGAATTAAAACAACAAATAAAGAATTTACAAAAAATAAATAAAAAATAAAAAACAATAAAAAAAACTATTTACTAGATTATGAATAGTTTTTTTAGGCATTGCTGACCCTCTGATTTCAACAATTAATCGTGATTAATCACATCCAAAATAAGTGTACATAATATATGTGCGTGTACTGTGTATATTTATTATGTATATATAAGTACTCACACATGCATGTATATATTTAAGAAAAATATGTTATGTTTATATATTAAATATATTTATATATGAAATAAATGATATGAATATATACATGTAAATATTTTAAATATATACTGTATGTGTGTGTCTTTATATATACATATAAATATTAATAAATATACACAGTACACAAACAGACACACACACGTTTGTTTTTGTGAATTGTGGGGACTTTCCATAGACTTCTATAGATTTTATACTGACAAAACGATATTGTCTATCCCCTAACCCAACCCTAACCCTAAACCTACCCCTTACAGAAAACATGTTTGCATCGTTACACTTTCAGATAAACATCATTTACTATTTTTAATCATTTTAGGGGGCCAGCGGTCCCCACAATGTCAAAAATTTCAGGTTTTACTATCCTTGTGGGGACATTTGGTCCCCACAATGTAGCAAAAACAAGTACACACACACATATATATATATATATATATATGAACAAAAACTTTTATTTTTGGATGCAATTAATTGTGATTAATTATTGCCCAGCACTAATGTTTATTAACTGTTCAAATGATGACATGAAAATGAAAGAGTATATTCATAACAGGCCTTATATTGTAATTTACTAATGGTACAAAAGATTTTTGCTCATTCTTTAGGATGCAAATTTACGTTTGATTTAACTACAAGCGAAACTTTGTTTGGGTGACATGAACCATAATTGATACAAACAAAAAATTTAATTAATTAATGCAAAAGATTGCACACATCGGCTTTAAATAAATAAGCTTTAATCAGAAATGTGTCATGAAAGTGTACATAAAAAGGCCGGCTCCTTTATGTCAGCGCTGAATCTTAAAAACAAGACATCTCGCTTCTGTGAGGACAGTGTAAACTTAAGTGCTAGCTAGTGACGGCACGTTTCAGTTTCCCCAGAATTCAGGGAGGTCGGACTGAATCTAGCAACCACAAAGATCTTGGACGCAGAGATAGAACATATATGCTTTCACAGCATTCCATATTGCCATGCATACCCTAAACTGGATTTGCTGTGGGTTTACCATGGAGCTAAAGTTAGAGACCGAGATTCAGCTGACGGCTCAACTGACAGCTGTCACGTTTGGTTTTAAAGGGTGTTTTCACACGTGCACGGCAAACTTTTAAAACCTGCACGCTTTGGGTGAGCATTCATTACTGTCTGCGTGTTGATTGATTCAGTGAACTAGATGAATCTGCAGGCTGCAGTTTGTAGGGTGGGGGACGCTCTTCGACACGCAGACCCTGCAAGCCAAGACGTGCCGGTGTTGATGTTGGCGCGCTCTCAATCACACGCTCGGCAGCTGATCTATCTTTACCGTGACAGGCGTGCTTCCTCTCCCGCCTGATCCGTGCCATACCAATGACCTCATAGGCTTGAAGGGGACACCCTGCTATTCGTAAAACCTCGAGGATGCGCTTTCAAATGCGCTGCATTACAGCGGCAATTACAGTTATCACAGCCCATACTGAGAGCAGCTGTCTGTGCATTTCTGCAGGGCGCGTTTAGAAGCACATGGACCTCCATCAGCGACTGTTTGCCCAATAACCCGCTGGATGGAGGCAGTTAAAGCAGAATAAACCTTCAAATAACATCCCCTGCATTGCATAAGAGCTCTAATGTGGGGCTGTTTTGTGTCCATCGATGTGCTACATCAATATCATCATATTCACTGAGGTTGCATTTGACAGAGTGTGCATAAGAGCAACCAAGCTGATCAATATCGGCTTGTGAACATGTCACGCAGTGTAGCTGTCAGAAACAACTGGGTTTTATGTTTATGCATTCTTTAATCAAAAGCATTTTCATGCATCTTGCACCGCCAGAGGTTATCCATTCATCAGAAACACAAGATTTTATGTTTGCATTATTAAGTTAGGACATTATTCTATAATCAGGAGCATTTTATGCATCTTGCATTTGCAACGTTAGTACTAAAACAGAAAAGTATGTGAAATACAAATGCATCTAGCTTTGCGACATCGATTTTGTGTCGGTGCATACTGAAATGTGCAAAGTGATAAAGCAACAAAAGCGCTAGTCCTTTACAGTAAGTTTTCTCTTTCAGCTCAGCTACAGTCATGGTGAAGCAACAGACTGAAGAGAATCTTACTGAGCAAGTTAAAGTTAGTTAAATTGTTGAATGCAGCACACATTTGAAGGAAACTCTTTCTGACAGCCTGTTACTGCCACAGCAACGCATTATGTTGCTTCATACAGGGCTATATTGTAAAAGCTTGTCCATAAATTGGCCCACAGGGCTTTTCACCATGTTTTCTGCTGAATTTAGCATGCAGTGCGCAGTATGAATAGCCTCAGAACCAAAACTCTACATGCACAGCCTGAAAGACACGAGATGAGCCAGAGCGGTTATCCATTCACTAAATGTCAGAAACACCAGTTTTTATGTTTTCATCTCTAAGTGGTGATGTTACTCTTTAATCATAAGCATTTTGATGCATCTTGCATTTGCAATGTAAGGCTTAAAATATACAGAAAACATGTGAGACATAAATGCATCTAGCTACGCAACATTGATTTTGTGTTGTTGTATTCTAAAATTTATACATGTCACAAAGCACACATTGCATTCTCAGTTTTGTCACTACAGTGTGCATTAGCATGCATTTTAAGCCGTTTTCTCTTTTAGTTTACTACTGTCATGGTGAAGCAACAGAAGCATTCTTTTATAATGCTTCAATGCATTATTTTATGTTCCTTCTTAGAAGCACATATTGCAAAAGTTTGCTTTTCACCATATTTTCTGCTGAATTTAGCATGCAGCGCGCAGTACGAACTGCCCCAGCACCAGAACTCTACTTGCAGTAAATATGCATCAATTGCATGCTGCAGACACGAGATGTGTGCGAAAGACTTCAGAGACACATTTGGACCACCATACACATGAACCAGAGAGTGGTTATCCATTCACTAAATATCAGAAATAACCAGTTTTTATGTTTGCATCTCTAAGTGGTGACATTACTCTTTAATCAGAAGCATTTTGATGCATCTTGCATTCGCAATATAAGGCCTAAAAGCATATGAAACAAATGCATCTAGGTATGCAACACTGATTTTTTGTTGCTGCATTCTGAAACGTACAAGTCACAAAGCAGGCGTTGCATTCTCAGTTTTGTCACTATAGCGTGCATTAGCACGCATTCTAAGCCATTTTCTCTTTTAGTTCAACTACTGTCATGGTGATGCAACAGAAGAGAATCTTACTGAGCAAGTTAATTAAAGTTAGTTAAAATGCTGACTTGTTTGAATGGCACACACCTTTGAAGGAAACTCTATCACCACCTTAAGGTGTGTTACTGACACAACAATGCACTATTTTATGTTCCTTCTTAGAAGTCTACATTGCAAAATATTCCTTTTCACCATATTTACGGCTGAAATTAGCATGCAACGTGCTGTATGAACTGCCTCAGCACCAGAACTCTACTTGCAATAAATATGCGTCAATGGCATGGTGCAGACACAAGGTGTCTGCGAAAGTCACATTTGGACAACCTCACACATGAGCCAGAGAGCAGTTATCTATTCACAAAACATCAGAAACAAACAGTTTTTATGTTTGCATCTCTAAGTGGTGACATTACTCTTTAATCAGAAGCATTTTGATGCATCTTGCATTTGCAATATAAGGCCTAAAAGCATATGAAACAAATGCATCTAGGTATGCAACACTGATTTTTTGTTGCTGCTTTCTGAAAATTACAAGTCACAAAGCAGGCGTTGCATTCTCAGTTTTGTGACTATAGCGTGCATTAGCACGCGTTTTAAGCCGTTTTCTCTTTTAGTTCAACTACTGTCATGGTGATGCAACAGAAGAGAATCTTACTGAGCAAGTTAGTTAAAGTTAGTTAAAATGCTGACATGTTTGAATGGCTCACACATCTGAAGGAAACTCTATCGCCACCTTAAGGTGACACAACAATGAACTATTTTATGTTCCTTCTTAGAAGCCTACACTGCAAAAGTTTGCTTTGCACCATATTTTCCGCTAAATTTAGCATGCAGCGTGCAGTACGAACTGCCTCAGCACCAGAACTCCACTTGCAATAAATATGTGTTATTCGCATGCTGCAGACGCGAGATGTGTGAGAAAGGCTTGAGAGACACATTTGGACCACCTCACACATGAGCCAGAGTGGTTATCCATTCATAAAACATAAGAAACGAATTTTATGTTTGCATCTGTAAGTGTTGACGTTACTCTTTAATCAGAAGTACTTTGTTAGGCCAAAAAGCATATGAAACATAAACGCATGCAGCTATGCGACACTGATTTTTACGAACTGCCTCAGCACCAGACTTGCAATAAATATGCATCAATTGCATGCTGCAGACACAAGATGTGTGAAAAAGGACTGAGAGAGCACCTCAGTTTGGACCACCTCATACATGTTTCTGCCAGAGTTTCAGCTTTCATAATCATGTCTGGTACGGTTCAGAGAATCACTGCCACAATAAATGTTGTCTGTTCACATATTCATCAGAAGTGCTTCTGTTGTAAAAGCCTTCATCACTGTGGAGCGCGGGTGGTTTGTTTACCTGCTGTATCAGCATCTCAATGCAAGTGCAACACACAAACAGCTTGATGTTAGCACTGCAGCTGCTAAATGAGACTATAATTGTATATCATCCTTGAAGTTTACTTCAGTTGTTGCAAAAGTAAGCAATGGTGTCTATGCAGTGAGCATTTTTGTGTCAAAACTGACTATTCAGTCACTTTAAATTGCTGCAATCTTCCCACAGTGGGACTCTGAAGGTTTAAGGTCCAATAAAGAATGAGGAAACTCTCATTGAGTTGGGTTTCTCATCAATAGACACATGATTTGCAGGAACTGGAGCAGACGGTTTGTTTTGATTTGAATTTCATTTAGCCCTTTTAGGAAGAAATTACTAAATATCATTACCTGGTTAATCAATTAAACAAATTAGAGTTTCAGACTTTTTACTGATGCAGTATATAATGAAAGAAACTTGTGCTAAATACAGAATGGAATACTAGCGTACTATTTACTTTACTATACTGAATACTACTTCAAAATACTATGTATGTGAAACATGCATAAGTTTTTTAAAATGCATTGCGTTTTTAAAATCCAGTGTTGTCTAAAAATGTCTGCAAATATGCATTATAAAAAATGTTAAAGATCACAGTTTATATATGCAACTTAGTCACTTAAAATGCTTTGCATTATAGGATACAGTTTCAATTGTTGCATATGCATAAAAAGACAAACATAGTATGTCATGTAGGTATTTTATGCACACTAAAAATGTGCATACTGAGCACAGTATGTTGTAGAAATAGTAACATTTCAAACCAGTTATTTTTAATGCATTGTCATGCTTCTCATAGCAGCTACACTCACACTGCTTTCCCACAATGTGATTCACGGTTTAACCCGACTGTAATCTTGAGTATCTCAAGCATGCACATCATAAACTGTAAATGCATTTGCTGGCTGCTAATTGCAGTTTGCAAAACCATTAATGCTGCACAAATAAACACTTCTGCTGCAGGCCAGACAGCAGCTGGGTTCTGTCACTTTCATTTTGCCTTCCCTAACCAATATTTTCTCGAACGGCACAGAATGGCTGTTGTGCTCGCTTCTCGCAGGAGAGGCAGCGCAGTATCGGTTCTGTCCGGGACAGCGGCGCAGGAGACAGCGTGTCATTGTCCGCGCGGCCCTGACAGTGATTACCTAAGCGAGTAATCAATGTGGCCGTAATGAATGATCTCATTGTGTGCGCAAACGTGCTGGAGGAACAGAGGCGCTCTGTGCTGCCCCTCGCGGAAATCACTGCTGCTGATGGGAGTATTGAATTGCACCGAAAAAGCAAAGCAATTTTCGCTGCCTCCTAAAGATCTTTGATTGAACTAATAAGAGCGGAGACTACAACACAGACGTACTGTCACAGTAGCGCTGGGTCGTGTGTCGTGCAGTGACAACAACAATGCACACGCACATACATATGGAAGCTTGTTTATGCCATGGAGTAAAAATATAACGCTGTAATTTGAGACTTCTTCTTTCACAATTTGGACTTTGCATCTCACAGTTCTGATTTTTTATCTGAATTCTCAGATTATATCTTGCAATATTGACATCTTTTCTCTGAATTCTAAATGTATATCTTGGAATTATGACATTTTTCTCAGAATTCTGACTTTGCATCTCGCAATTCTGACTTTTTTCCTCAAAATTTTGACTTTACGTCTAACAATTCTTTCACAATTCTAAATTTATTTCTCAGAATTCTAAGTTAATATCTTTAAATGTAGAGTTTTTCTCGGAATTCTGAGTTTACGACTTGCAATTCTGACTTGATTTCTCAGAATTCTGAGTTTACATCTCACAATTCTGACTTTTTTTCTCAGAATTTTGACTTTACATCTCATAATTCTGACATTTTTCCACAAAATTATAAATTTACATCACATTTCTAACTTTATTTCTCGGAATTCTGAGTTTATGTCTTGCAATTCTAACTTTATTTCTCAGAGCTCTGAGTTTACATCTCACAATTCTTACTATTTTCCTCAAAATTCTGAATTTATATCTTAAAATTCTGACTTTTATTTGAAATTCTGAGTTTACATTCTAAAATTTTGACATTTTCTCAGAATACTAAGTTTACATCTGGTAATTTTGACTTTTTTCATCAAAATTCCAAGTTTACATCTTGCAATTCTGACTTTTTTTTCTCAGAATTCTAAGTTTACATCTCAAAATTCTGACTTTTTTTCCTCTAAATTCTAAGTTTGTATCTTGCTGTTCCGTCTTTTTCTCCAGAATTTTATATCCTGCAATTTCGAATTTTTTCTCTAAATCCTCAGTTGACATCTTCCAATTTTTTGTTCAATGTTGGAAATAAGCTTCCATGCACACCGTCACATAACTGTGAGACCTGTCTGTGTTTTGATTTGAGACAATGCACTGAGGAATGACCACTATCAAGGGTGCACTCACTCAGCTTTAAAGGGTCAGAAGGGTCAACTGAATCCATGCGTGTTTGGGAGATTTAGGACGGTTTGAGTCTGTGACCTGAAACAAATCCTCAAGACAGCAAGTTTCCATAAGGCACTACTCTTATTACTTGTTCCAGTTAGCACAGGATGTTGACTGTTGCACAGCCCCGATCATGTTTCAGCTGGCAAATTAATGAATCCTGTCATACTGTGGGTAAATCTGTGTACTGCGACCCTCGGATAAGGACTTGAGGGGGACAGACAGACATTATTAGTGAAGGTATGGTCAGTGCTGGTGGGCATGTGAATCTTACGTAAGAGCTGGAAGGACTGGAAACTACAGCTATTTGACAGTTGAACATGTCCGGAGGGCAGCGGATAATCAGTAAACCCAGATTTATACAACAGCTTGAGTCATTATAATGAATATTGTAGTACTGCTGCATGCATCCCAAAATCCGGTGAGCTGCAATCCTGGCATCTTCATGCAATATGAGCAGCACTTTTGAAGCATTTGATGCCCAAAATACTCCAAATTTGGAGCCCTCCTATGTTGTGCATGCCCAAAAACTCTGTCTATGTTTGGAGAGCAACTATGATGCCCAAAAAAGCTTTACGCTACTATGATGGCCAAAAATGAAAGCAAGACACTTTAGGCAAAAATAGTTTTTTCATTCACTGGTCAATTTTGATAATGCAGCTGTTTCAGACTAATGGAAAGAAAACATCCAAAATGCACGTTTGAGTGTTTCTTTTAATGCATTTATCTATCTACAGTATCAAATAGTTTACATCTTGCAATTCTGACTTTTTTTTTTTTTTCTGAGTTTATATCTCTGATTTCTGACTTTTTTTCTCAGAATTCTAAATTTACATCTCAGAATTCTGACCTTTTAATTTCTTGCAATTCTTACTTTTTTTTTTTTTTTTTACTGAATTCTGAGCTTATGTGAGTTACATTTCAGTTTTTTTTGTCTTAGAATTCTGTTTACATCTCGGAATTCCAACTTTTTCTTTCAGTATGAGTTTATATAGCACAATTCTGACTTTTTAATCTCACAATTCTGAGTTTACATCTTCCAGTTCTGACTTTTCTCACTGAATTCTGAGTTGAGTTTTTCTCAGAATTCCGTTTACATCTCAGAATTCGGACTTTTTCTCTCAGTATTCTTTTTCTCTCACAATTCTGACAATTCTGAGTTTACATCTTGCAATTCTGACTTTTTTTTCAGTATAAATTTATATCTCACAATTCTGACTTTTTAATCTCACAATTCTGAGTTTACATCTTCCACTTCTGACTTTTCTCATTGAATTCTGAGTTGACATCTTGACATTTTTTTCAGTATAAATTTATATCTTTTTTAATCTCACAATTCTGAGTTTACATCTTCCACTTCTGACTTTTCTCACTGAATTCTGAGTTGACATCTCGGAATTCTGACTTTTTATCAGAATTCCGTTTACATCTCGGAATTCTGACTCTTAGTATTTTGAGTTTATATCTCACAATTCTGAGTTTACATCTTGCAATTCTGACTTTTTTTTGGAATTCTTAGTTTACATTTCAAAATTTTGACTATTTTCTCAGAATTCTGTTTACATCTCGGAATTCTTTTTCTTTCAGTATAAGTTTATATCTCACAATTCTGAGTTTACATCTTGCAATTCTTACTTTTTTTACTGAATTCTGAGCTTACATGAGTTACATTTCAAAATTCTGTTTTTTTTGTCTCAGAATTCTGTTTACATCTCGGAATTCTGACTTTTTCTTTCAGTATGAGTTTATATCTCACAATTCTGACTTTTTAATCTCACAATTCTGAGTTTACATCTTGCAATTCTGACTTTTTTTTTGGAATTCTTAGTTTACATTTCAAAATTCTGACTATTTTCTCAGAATTCTGTTTACATCTCGGAATTCTGACTTCTTCTTTCAGTATAAGTTTATATCTCACAATTCTGAGTCTATATCTTGCAATTGTGACTTTTTTTCCACTGAATTCTGAGCTTATATCTGGTAATTCTGACTTTTTTTTTTAATTTTGAGTTCGCATTCCAAAATTCTGACTTTTTTTCTAAGAATTCTGTTTACATCTTGGAATTCTGACTTTTTCCTTTCAGTATTCTGAGTTTATATCTCACAATTCTGAGCTTACATCTGATAATTCTGACTGTTTTTTTTGGGGGGGAATTTTGAGTTTGCATTCCAAAATTCTGAATTTTTTCTCAGAATTCTCTTTGCATTTCGGAATTCTGACTTTTTCTTTCAGTATTCTGAGTTTATATCTTGCAATTCTGACTTGTTTTCTCTTAATCCTCTTCCAATTTTTTTCCCATAGTGGAAATATTAATTTGAGACATTGCACTGAAGAATGTCCCCTATCAAGGGTGCACTTACTCAGGTGAACTTGTTTCAAACTAATAGCCAGAAAACATCCAAAATGCACCTTTAAGTGTTTATTTTAATGCATGTTACTACTTGTGTCTGTAGATTACAATGTATATCTTTAAAAGTGTGTTTCTCCACTTCAGCAGCACTTGCATACGCCAAAACCTTTAGCTCTAATATGCAAAACAAAAAAATTTTGGAACCAGGCTCAGATTTTTTGTTCTGGAAATGTATGCAAATTAGACCTAATTTGCATATTTAAACGTAATAATAACTATTTCAAACATAATGCTCATCTCTTTATACACTAAAATGTGCTCCATGCTGTTTTTTTGACTCTTTCCTCACTTTTTTGGCAAAGCTGCACACACTTATGATGCCCAAGGTTGACATCTCACTGTAAGCTGTTACTCACCAGTCCATCACAGTTACTGATGGCCACCGAGGCCCTCGGCATGTCCGTTACATCCCCGGTAAACACGCAGTCTCCCTGCATCTGCTCTTTGGCCTGTTCCTCAAAATCCTCCTGCCACTGAACAAAAGCTCCAGGGGCCACGAGCCTCCTGTTGGCCCTCAAACGCAAGTGCAGCTCCTTTCCAAACACAGTGACGTTGAAGAACAGCTGTTGCCCGTTCAGGGCCGTGTGAGGCGTAACGGGGGCGCCGCGCGGGACCCGTTTCCTGCCGGTCGGTGACGCTCTCGCGGAAAGCACGTGAGAAACGAACCGGCCACGGGCGTCCGTGCTGAACGGGACGATCAGACCGAATTCACTCAACTTACCGGAGAGATTCCCTGACGAAAACAAACAGAACAGAAGATTGCATTAAAATCCGGTGTATAAACGTTACATAAGACCAAACTATGCATGTAAAACTATTATTACTATTTTTAATAATTTATATATAAATTAAGTTTTATGCATATAAAAGTTATAGGCATATGAATGGACATGCATGCAAAAATTCGCATGCACTCAGTATCTGCAGTCAGAAACACTATTTTGACGACTTGATCTTGAGTTTTTTTATTGGAGTGTTTTTAAACCGTTTGCTAAAGTATAAGATAAACTCCTAAAAACAGCTTCTCTTACCATGAGATTTTGCAGCATGTCTATAATCCATAAATAAGAGGTTTATCGTACAGTACATGAAGAGGTAAATATAATCCATAGCTGTGGCAATCAGAGCCAATGCACGAGAGTTTTCTTCTGGAAGTACACTGGAAACTTTCCTCCTGGACGCGGTTCATGAGGAACGGTGTGTTGGAGAAAGTGCCGCGGAACTGCAAAGCATTGCGAGCGTCTCTCCAACTCCACACTGACGGACACCGAGACTTTCTGCAGAGTTCTGATGGACTGAAGTGGACTGGACTCAGATGGGACAACCCATCACTGAGAGCTCATGACGACAGCTCCAGCAGAGGGAAAAAAAATAGACGACCGCCTGAAGCTCCACACGTGGAAAAAATGGCTCTTAAATGGTTAAATGTGCTTTTAATCAGAGGGAACGCAATGGTTAAAAGTAGTTAAATGCATTGGAAAGTCTTTGTGGCGATTTTGTTGAACGCTTTCGCGCATTTATACTTCAAACAAACTTTGGTGGGAAAAATGCAGAATTTGAAAAAGTCATTTAAAGGGATAGTTCACCAAAAAACGAAAGTTATGTCATTATTTACGCACCCTTAGTTTCCATAAAGTTAGTCATAAAAACAGTCCATATGACTTATGCATTGTATTCCAAGTTTTTGTCCCTGTCAGACAATGCTTTTGTCTTTTTGTTTGTTCTTTGTTTGGAAAAAATCAACAAATAAAGCGCAATATATGTGTGTGTATATATATATATATACACACACACACATATATATATATATATATAAACATTGATACAATAGTAAACACTAATTATAAAAATTACAAAAAATATTAAATGCAAAAAAGAGTTTACTGAATCCAAGTATTAATGAATAACAATAATTTATCAAACTTTTTGAGGGGGGAAACATTGCTCAGCTACGGTGAGGAAAATGCAGAATTTGAAAAAGTCATTTAAAGGGATAGTTCACCTAAAAACGAAAAGTTTGTCATTATTTATGCACCCTTACTTTCCATAAAGTCAGTCATAAAAACAGTTATATGATTTATGCATTGTATTCCAAGTTTTTGTCTTTAACAGACAATGCGTTTTGTGTGGAAAAGAGCAGCATTAAATATATGTCTCTTTTTGTTGTATGTTTTGTTTGTTTTTTGTTTGGAAAAAATGAATGAAAAAGGAACAATAAAAGTTAAGGTTTTGTTTACTGTATGACATATACTGTTAATGGACTTTGCTTCTCCTAAAATGGTGCAATATTAAATACAATAATAATAATAATAATAATAATAAAATAATATTAAATGCAAAAAAGTCAAAGTCAGATAAATTATTATTCATTAACACTTGCATTCAGTAAACTTTTTTTTGTTTGTTTTTTTGCATTTATCATTTTAATTTTGTATTATTTCTGTATTTAATATTGCATAATTTTAATGGACTTTGCTGCTCCTAAAACAATGCAATATTAAATACAAAAATATTATGTATTTTTGTATATTTGCATGCTGACTTTTTCTGCTCCTATATATAATACAATGATGCAATATTAAATACAAAAATAATAAAAATGATTAAAAATATTAAATGTCAAAAAAAAAAAAAAAAAAAGTTTACTGAATGCAAATGTTAATGAATAATAATAATTTATCAGACTTTTTGTGGGGGGAAAATATTGCTCAGCTTAGGTGGGAAAAAATGCAAAATTTTGATAGTTCTTCAAAAAAGCAAAAGTCATGTAATTGTTTATGCATGCTGAGTTTCCATAAAGCCAGTCATAACAGTTAATATGACTTATGAATTGTATTCCAGTTTTTTTGTCCTTAACAGACAATGCTTTTTGTGTGGAAAAGAGCAGCATTAAATATATTTCCTCTTTTTTGTTGTTTGTTTTGTTTGTTCTTTGTTTGGGGAAAAAATGAATAAAAAGCAACAATAAAAGTTAAGATTTTGTTTACTGAATGACATATACTGTTAATGCACTTTGCTGCTATTATATATATATATATATATATATATATATATAACTAGATTCAATATTAAAAACAAAAATAATAAAAATTTAAAATATGAAATGAAAAAAAGTTTACTCAATGCAAGTGTCAATGAATAATAATAATTTATCTGATTTTTTTGTGGGGGAAAAACATTGCTCAATGTTTTTTTTGCTCAATTGATTAGTTAATTAAATTAATATTTCCAGTATACATGTGGAGCCGGAAATCTGTTTGAAGTGTAGCTCCCCCTACTGGACAAGGATGCAGGTGCTCCAGTGATGCCAATTTGCATATTTTGCATTAATTAGCAAAGCTGCAGAATAGACTGTAATTAGTGACAGACCAAAATCATCAACACGAATGACAAACTCATTCCAGGAGCTTAAAAGTCACAATCTTCAAGTGAAAAACTGAACAACGGCTACCATCAGGAGTCATTCAGTTTCCAAGAATGATCCAGCAGTGCTCTCATCCACTTGTTAGAGCTCTTTCTTTCACATGCAATCAGCTGTTTCCCACATATACAAGGTTTGGCTGATGACAAGCCGCTCCCCAGGAGAGCGATGACATAAAGAAAATCCCCTGATCTCACACTCTATTGGCTGATAATAGACAATTATCCCATATAAGGCCTCATGAAGTAGATCCTGGAGGTTTTTAGTGTGATTCAGGTGTGACTCAGAAGGGATCTGGTCTTGTTAAGGCGCTCAAGAGCAGCAGGAAGACTTGTAGAGAATCATGTTGTTCCAGCTGTACTGAGTCACATGTAGTCTTTTATAATGCTTGTTTAGTCCAGCACAAACAGTCTAGGAAGCTTTGTCGCTTGGTTTTATGTTAGTCATTCATTAAAGGAATAGTTCAGCCAAAATGAACATTTTATTATAATTTACTGACATTCGCATCATTCCCGTCTCATGCTATTTTCGTTTTGCTCTTTTGCATACACAGATTTATCATGCAAAGCACCAGATCTTTATGGCGTTTATGATGGTTACTTATAATACTTTTTATAAAAATCAGCGAGTCTCAAATCTGATCAGCAAGATCTTTTGAGGAATGTTCATCTGTTCATATTCTTACTTCATATTCTGCTCAGTTTGAGTCTCAGTTTTTTCCTCCATATTCTCACTATATCAGACTATATGAGCTATAAAAGCCTGATGCAATAATTATGATACTCAACACAAAACACATATGCAATATTTTGTCTAAAAGTTCAATCAACTGTTCAACAAAAAACTGCTTTTCTGAGTAGGATTTCATATGTCAGGCTTTACAGGCATAAAATAAATTCCAACACAAATGATTTTGCTCCATGACAGTGTAAATAATTTGTCCTGTACGAGTTTACTGTGATTCAGACTTTCAGATGAGCTCAGAAACATCCTTCGTCTTGTTCAGTGTGTCATTACATCACAAATTAACTTGCAAAAGTAACTAGGTCAAAAAGTTCATCAAGACAAACTTTAAGTTGGCTTGAGAAAGCTGGACCTGAAGGTTTGAAAAAGTTTGAAAAGTTTAAAAAGTTTAAAAAGTTTAAGAAGTGTTAAAAAGTTTTAAGTTTGATGATTTTCAGTCTGAAATAGTATGAAGTTTAAAGTAGTTTTAAAAGGTTAAAGTTTGAATGTTTGAAGACAATACAGCCTCAGATAGACAGATATATAGCATGTTGTTAGCATGTTACTTACATTATTAACATGTAATTAGCATGTTGTTATAACGATTAGCAAGTTACTAGCATGTTTTAACATGATTGGCAAGTTGCTAGCATGATCCTAGCACAATTAGCAAGTTGTTAGCATGTTGCTAGCATGTTTTTAACACGATTAGCAAGTTGCTAGTATGTTGCTAGCATGTTGCTAGCATGATTAGCAACATGTTTTTAGAATGATTAGCAAGTTGTTAGCATTATTTGCAAATTGTTAGCATGATTAGCAAGTTGCTAGCATGTTTCTAGCATGATTTGTAAGTTGCTAGCATGTTTCTAGCATGATTAGCAACATGTTTTTAGAATGATTAGCAAGTTGTTAGCATTATTTGCAAATTGTTAGCATGATTAGCAAGTTGCTAGCATGTTTCTAGCATGATTTGTAAGTTGCTAGCATGTTTCTAGCATGATTAACAAGTTGTTAGCATGTTTCTAGCATGATTAGCAAGTTGTTAGCATGTTTCTAGCATGAATAGCAAGTTGCTAGCATGGTTTGCAAATTGTTAGCATGATTAGAAAGTTGCTAGCATGTTGCTAGCATGTCTAGCATGATTTGTAAGTAGCTAGCTTGTTTCTAACATGATTAGCGAGTTGCTAGCATGATTTGCAAATTGTTAGCATGTTTCTAGCATATTTCTAGCATTAGTAAGTCGCTAGCATGTTTCTAGTATGATTTGTAACATGTTTCTAGCATGATTAGCAAGTTGCTAGCATGTTTCTAGCATGATTAGCAAGTTGTTAGCATGTTTCTAGAATGATTATCAAGTTGTTAGCATGATTTGCAAATTGTTAGCATGATTAGCAAGTTGCTAGTATTATTCTAACATGATTTGTAAGTTACCATGTTTCTAACATGATTTAGTTGCTAGTTTCTAGCATGTTTCTAACATGATTTCTAGCATGTTTCTAGCATTAGTAAGTCTCTAACATGTTTCTAGTATGATTAGCAAGTTGTTAGCATGTTTCTAGCATGATTAGCAAGTTGTTTCTAGAATGATTTCAAGTTAGCATGATTAGCAAATTGTTAGCATGATTTGTTAGCATTATTCTAACATGATTTGTAAGTTACCATGTTTCTAACATGATTAGCAAGTTGCTAGCATGATTCGCAAATTGTTAGCATGTTTCTAGCATTAGTAAGTCTCTAACATGTTTCTAGTATGATTAGCAAGTTGTTAGCATGTTTCTAGCATGATTAAGCTAGCATGGTTTGCAAGCATGATTAGTATGATTTGTAACATGTTTCTAGCATAATTTGTAAGTAGCTTGCTTGTTTCTAACATGATTTCTATTCATGATTTAGCATGTTTCTACATGTTTCTAGCATGATTTGTTGGTGATTTGCATAGCATGATTCTAGCATGATTAGCAATTGTTAGCATGTTTCTAGCATGATTCTAGTTAAGTCGTTAGCATGTTTCTAGCATGTTTCTAGTATGATGTTGTAACATGTTTTGGCATGTTTCTAGCACAATTCTAGCATTAGTAAGTTGCTAGCATGTTTCTAGCATGATTAGCAACATGTTTTTAGAATGATTAGCAAGTTGCTAGCATTATTTCCAAATTGTTAGCATGATTAACAAGTTGCTAGCATGTTTTTAGCATGATTTGTAAGTTGCTAGCATGTTTCTAGTATGATTAGCAAGTTGTTATGTTTCTAGCATGATTTGCAAGTTGTTAGCATGTTTCTAGCATGATTAGCAAGTTGCTAACATGCTGTTAGCATGTTTCTAGCACAATTCTAACATTAGTAAGTTGCTAGCATGTTTCTAGCATGATTAGCAACATGTTTTTAGAATGATTAGCAAGTTGCTAGCATGATTTGCAAATTGTTAGCATGATTACCAAGTTGCTAGCATGATTAGCAAGTTGCTAGCATGTTTCTAGCATGATTAGCAAGTTGCTAACATGCTGTTAGCATGTTTCTAGCACAATTCTAGTATTAGTAAGTTGCTAGCATGTTTCTAGCATGATTAGCAAGTTGTTAGCATGTTTCTAGCATGATTAGCAAGTTGTTAGCATGTTTCTATCATGATTAGCAACATGTTTTTAGAATGATTAGCAAGTTGCTAGCATGTTTTTAGCATGATTTGTAAGTTGCTAGCATGTTTCTAGTATGATTAGCAAGTTGTTAGCATGTTTCTAGCATGATTTGCAAGTTGTTAGCATGTTTCTAGCATGATTAGCAAGTTGCTAACATGCTGTTAGCATGTTTCTAGCACAATTCTAACATTAGTAAGTTGCTAGCATGTTTCTAGCATGATTAGCAACATGTTTTTAGAATGATTAGCAAGTTGCTAGCATGATTTGCAAATTGTTAGCATGATTACCAAGTTGCTAGCATGATTAGCAAGTTGCTAGCATGTTTCTAGCATGATTAGCAAGTTGCTAACATGCTGTTAGCATGTTTCTAGCACAATTCTAGTATTAGTAAGTTGCTAGCATGTTTCTAGCATGATTAGCAAGTTGTTAGCATGTTTCTAGCATGATTAGCAAGTTGCTAACATGCTGTTAGCATGTTTCTAGCACAATTCTAGTATTAGTAAGTTGCTAGCATGTTTCTAGCATGATTAGCAAGTTGCTAACATGCTGTTAGCATGTTTCTAGCACAATTCTAGTATTAGTAAGTTGCTAGCATGTTTCTAGCATGATTAGCAAGATAGATAGATGAGTTTGAATGAGTTTGAAGTGATTATAAAATACAGTACATAGAAGGGAAGTTCGACTGATTCTTAAGGGATTCTGAGAGTTTTGACAGTTGGAGTTTGAATAGTGTTGCTCATTTGAACATTCCTTCAGTGTCAGTCTATGGGATTTTTCCAAGTTTTAATCGTCATTTTTAGGAAAATCGTAAGTCCGGTCAGTCTTTCTCAAGCCAACTTTATGACTGTTTTTCAAACTGGTTTCCCCAAACCCTCCCCCATCTGCCACTGGTCGGTTAAACACATAGTCCCGCCCCAAACTCATGCCGTTGTTTGAGCCAAAAGTTGGCTGTGCATCACAATTATTTCCACACTTTGCATTAGAAATCAGAATAAGCAGCACTAACTGTTATAAAAGTAGCATGTAAACAAGCGTTGGCATTTATTAGTCACACTATGAACACTAATTCAAACAGAGCTGATATAAAGAGAAAATGACAGCAGGGAATAACATTTATAGAACAAAAGATCACATATGTATATGCGATGACAGATTTCAGAGCGTTGCATGCTGAGCTTTAATCAATCACTAATCATAAAAAAATGATGTTAAAAGCCTCCATTTCATACAATTGTCCATATAGAGGGTAATAACAGCTCTTTATACTGCGGAGCCGAGATTTATCTATCAATCATTACACTGTGAAGCATTCAGAGGACAACAGGCTTGAACAGCCTTCACATTTCATTGATTTCTAAACCCGTTTCAACTTTCAAACAGAGCTTTGTTAAAGAAACAGTTCAACCAAACGGATTCAACTGTTTTGTCAGCAGGATCTAAAACACCATTGGACGCCACTCATTTTCACAGCGTGGATTAAAAAAACCACAGAGAAAGAATTCTGATGGCTTTGAGACAGCATCATGCTCATCTAATGATTATTTACACTGTTTCTCTCTCAGTCTCAGCTGATGTTTCAATGAACGTGTTTTACTTTGTGAACTCAGTCACTAATAAAAGCCTTTAATGGCCCAAGAGAGTTTTAATTTTGCATTTTTCATCAGTTCAGCAGGTGCATGATGGGAGAATCTCAATCACAGATGGTCCTTCATTAAAGCACCGGGCTCTCCAGCGTCTCTCGTGAGAGTTTTTACACATGAATGTGCATAAAACAGCACATGAGAAGCAGAGAAGTGATTTTTCTCTCTGTTATTATCATTCATCTCCATATTTGTTGTTCACGTACGTCTGCAGGTTCTGAACCTCTTGAACTTTTAGATATTTCAACTCTAATTATTATAGTTTCAATATTTGAAGCTCATTTTAATAATCTTTTTGCAATGTTATTAGCAGAATGATTTGAAATAAATAAATGAATAAATAAAATAACACCACAATATGTCAGTATTCACCCAATATTTGGATTTGGCATCAACAAATATGAGTTTTCAATTACCACTTTTTAATAACTACCAATAATCGCCCCAATAGAAATACTAAAAACTATAAATATCAATATAAGTATTATTTTAAAAGTTAGGAAATGTGAAAACACAAGAGAGCTGAACAGAAACATATTTGCACATTTTAAAAAAAAAAAAATATATATATATATATATATATATATATATATATATATAAAGATAAACTGTTACTGTAGTAAAACCAGGGTTAATCTTGCAGTCAATATGCATGTTTTTTGTTTTTTTTTACAACTAAACTATGCTTATTGTAATATAACTGTGGTTAATATGGTTTTACATTTTTATTAAAGTAATTATTATTATTAACAATAATAATAATAATACATTAATAAATGTAACCAAGATTAATACAAAATTATTTTTATTATTATTAAATATATGTGACCACAAAACCATTCTTAAGTATCATGGGTATATTTGTAGCAATAGCCAAAAATACAATTTTATAGGTCAAAATGATCAATTTTTCTTTTATGCCAAAAATCATTAGAATATTAAGTAAAGTGTTCAGTGAAAACATTTTGTACACTTCCTACCATAAATATATAAATGTAATTACATTTTTAATTTTTGATTAGTAATATGCATTGCTAAGAACTTCATTTGGACAACTTTAAAGGTGATTTTCTCAATATTTTGAATTTTTTTTTTTTGCACCCTCAGATTTACAAATAGTTGTATTTTGACCAAATATTGTCCTATCCTAACAAACCATACATAAATGGAAAGATTATTTATTGACCCTTATGACTTTTTTTTGTGGTCCAGGGTTACATATTATGTTTATTAAGCTGCTTGTTTATTTAATATGAAAAATGCACATGAATATATTTCAATATAAAACTACAAATTTTAAACCAAATTACAGCAACATAAGTGAAACTATACAAATACATGATGATCAAGTATTATTTATTAATCTTGAATATAGTTTTGATATGTGCAAATTATAAACATGGATAAACTATAGCTCAATAATGTATTAAATTATTAATAAATGTATTTTTTATTTTTAAATATATTTTTAATATATTTTTATAAATAATTCATTATAAGATCTATTTTTATTTTAATATGTGACCCTGGACCACAAAACCAGTCATGAGGGTTACATTTTGGAAAATGACATTTATACATCATCTAAAAGCTGAATAAATAAGTTTTCAGTTGACTATATTTGGCTGAGATACAACTATATTTGAAAATCTGGAAACTGAGGGTGCAAAAAAAACAAAATAATCAGAAAATCACCTTTTAAGTTGTCCAAATTAAATTCTTAGCAATGTATATTACTAATCAAAAATTACGTTTTGATATATTTATAGTAGAACATCTTCATGAAACATGATCTTTACTTAATATCATAATGACAATTTTGACCCATACAGTGTATTTTTGGCTACTGGTCCAGGGTCAAATGACATAAGTTCAAGTTATTTTTGAGTAGCTAGTCACAATCAGCTCCATTTCCTGAAAATGACTCTTATATGTAAATTCATAGTGTTAATGAAGTGAGCCTGAGTTGATTTGACTAAACAAACTGACCTTTTAAGTTACTTATTTTAAGTTTCACTAATAAGCTCTAACCTGTGAGTCACCATGTTTCTATAACATATAAAGTATTTTTATAGTGTGAGCCATGAAAGCCGGAGACGATCTGTGTTGGTACTGGACGAATATGTTTCTCTAATGGCAATGATGTCAAGTTGTGACAGCTGAAGTTTTAATTAGCAGCGCAGAAGGTTTAGCCGCCGTCGTCGTCTGCGAGGGGAAGCGTGGAGTTCAGTGCCGCTCACCTCTCAATGCAGCTCTTTGTTTGGCTTCTTCTTCACGTCTCTCTGAAGCGCCGGCTCCGGTTTCAGCTCCGAGAGGATCTCAGAGGATCTGGAAGGCATTTCAAAGCGCAGGCCGCCATATCGTCCACAGCGCGGCTCTCAGAAGAGCTTATCGGCAGATTCGGTCAGATACAGCAGGCCGCGCTCTCGACGGCAGCACAAGCGCACATTTAGTCCTTCCTGCGAGATATTAGAGGAACACGTTCGTTATTAGAAAGATAAAAGACTGGAGATTAGTCTCCCAGCAAAACATATTGACAGATACACACTTACATAAAACAACAACATAATGACTGTGATAAAGGAACACTTATACTTACTTTCCGGAAGAGTTCACCCAAAAAACTATGACATGAGAGAGATTAAATGTTGACAGAATTTACATTTTTGAATGAATTATTCAATAGCAAAACATTTGTCTAACGACTCTCACTAAGGTTCACACTAAGGACCATAACTATAAAGGTTTAGTTAATAACTGTTCTAATTCTGTGAGTAGAGTCCACACCGTTACAATAACAACAAAGTGGAACGATATCGCTGGAATTACTTTTTCAGAGCATTTTATTTTTTTCTAGAGGACTAATGATAAAAACATCAACAGCCAATCAGAATTCATCCGACTTTAAAGAGTGCATGGATTTAGGGCGGCAGAGTTTTGCCAAATCTGTGGTTTTCATGCAGAATTGGGCTACTTTAACACTGTTGCCATGGGTTGTTTTTCATGTCCATGGGTTGAAGTGAACCCAATAACCTGATATTTACCCATGGAATGTGAATTTTACCATGGGAACCCTGCAAAATTTTTTTTTCAACCCTGCAGAAGATGAAAAAAAAGTGTGAAAAGCGTGAAAGGAATGTTATAGTTTGTTGGTGTGAATGATTGTTTTTTTTAGACGATTAATGATAAAAACATCAACAGCCAATCAGAATTCATCTGACTTAAAAGAGTGCATGGATTTAAGGCGGCAGAGTGTTGCCACATCTGTGGTTTTCCTGTGGAATTGGGTACTTTAACACTGTTGCCGTGGGTTGTTTTCATGTCCGCCGGTTGAAGCGAACCCAATAACGTGATATTTACCCCTGGAATGCAAATTTTACCAGGGGAACCCCGCAAAATATTTTTATTTTGGCCCCTATAATGCAATTTTTACTGCAGGACCCCCTCCAAAACACGACTGGGCTAGTTTTGAGTAGAAATTGTGCAAGTTTTATTGTAAAAACCTGGCAACCCTGCAGAAGATGAAAAAAACTGCAGTGTATGCTTGGCGTAAAAGGAATGTTATAGTTTGTTGGTGTGAATGATTTTTTTTCTAGATGATTAACAATAAAAACATCAACAGCCGATCAGAACCCATTCAACTTTTTTCTACTACAAATGGTTTTACTACAAATAAAAACAAAAAACTATGGCACTTTTGAACCGCAGCTTTCTGTTGTTCATCAAGGCGAATGACGAACTCGAATGTGAAATTTGGAATGTTTTCGTGGTCAAATGAAACTCCCGATGGCGCAAATTCATATTTAAATGGCTGGAATTTGCCCACAAAATTTCTAAGAGTAACGATAAATGTGAATGCACTTTCATGCTTATCGTTGTTGATGTGAATGGGACATTTGCCATCCTGACTGACCCTTTGCAAAAACACGTCCTCCTTAGACCATCATGTGAACTAATCGTCTTTTCCTATTTACTTAAAACACGAAATAAACATGAATGAACATCAGAACGTATTTTATTAAGTGGAAAGATGTCAGTACACACCATTTTCAAGTTTAAGTCCACTAAAGTTCATCTACTCTCCTGTCTGATTTGTTTGTCGGACATAGTGGCGTATTGGGGCATTCTGATTGGTCAGATCGCCTATCAATCAAACTGTTCACGAAGGGTCAATTCTAGTGGAAGAGCTGCAGAACAAGCTGCTGCTCCTGCAGACTCTCTTCTGCAACGTCTGGCAGTGAACCTCTTTAATCTGCTGCTCTCTGGTTTCATTTTCATTAATCTAAGAGGCTCACAATGTGATAAAACCCCGAACAACTTCCGTACCTGCAGATAAGCCTGAGAGCGAGCAGAGATCTGGAGTATCAGTGTTTCAAAGCGTGTGGAGGGTGAAGGAGGGATGTGTTTTCCTCTTGAGCTCCTCAGATGAAGTTCATCCACATGCAGGATGGAAAATTTCCCGTGGAATCAACACTAATACACATTTTTGAATTGAGTTTTAAAACCAGAACCAGAATTGTTAGTATAACTAAAACTAATAAATCATTGAATCATTTGCATTATTCTCCTGCTCTCCATCAGTTGAGAAGCATCTAGAACACCACGATTGTTGAGATGATGTTTTGTCAATGGCTGAATCAGCACATCCTCATCTGAACCACTCTGAACATGTTTACATGACTTTATGTGTATCAGCAAATATTTATAAACCCCAAACCCGCCGGCACAGCTCACAGACATTAGTCTCATGTCTGCACGGTAGCAGGACTTCCTCTCAAACCACAAGACAAAAAAACAAATCCTTTATGTCAGCGACTTACTGTAAGCAATACTTTTAATAGCATGCAAGAAATTGGGCTACTACCAAGCAGATATCAGCGGAATCATTCGTCTCTGAGACAGCAAAATGAGCATAAAATAGCTGACAATTGAGTGGCAATGTTTTGTGGAAGACTGCAAGATTGAACTTAAGAAGTTTCTGAGGAAAATGTTTACCTGACATGATGCTGTGTGGTTCACTTTGTGAAGTGAAGAGTATCTATGATCTTCTGCTTGGCATATGTGCGATTTGTCACCTGTTTCATGGCCCAGCAGGTGAAAATTACATTTCATTATACTGAGTTCAACCTAAATTGAAAATTTGCTCACCCTCATGCCATCCAAGATTAGGATGAGTTTGTTTCTTCATTCTTCAGATTTGGAGAAATGCATCATTCCATCACTGTCTCACTAATGGATGTGAATGGGTGCCGTCAGAATGAGAGTCCAAACAGCTGATTAAAAACATCACAATTATCCACAAGTAATCCACACCACTCCAGTCCATCAGTTAACATCTTGAGAAGACCTTGAAAGTCCATAATCCATAATAACGCTTCCTCCAGTGGAAAAGTCAATCTCCTGTTCACTGTAAAAAATGCAAATGCATATTTTCCAGTTAATGACACATTTTGAGTATTTTCTTGAAAAAACATAAAAACCCTTGTCAGACCAACAAAATGACCTCAAATGTTGTCCCAACTAGTCAAACACAGTTGTCTGAACAAAGAATTTGTTGAAATGTTAAAGGAGAAGTCCACTTCCAAAACAAAGATTTACAGATAATGTGCTCACCCTCTTGTCATCCAAGATGTTCATGTCTTTCTTTCATTTTTTTGAGGAAACATTTCAGCATATAATGGACTGATATGGTGCTCTGAGTTTGAACTTCCAAAATGCAGTTTAAATTCGGCTTCAAACGATCCCAAATGTGGTTGTAAATGATCCCAGCCTGAGAAAGAAGGGTCTTATCTAGCGAAATGGTTGTTTTCATGAAAAAAAATACAATTTAAATACTTTTAATCTCAAACGCTCGTCTTGTCTTTCTCTCCCTGAACTCTGTGTATTCTGACACAGGACAGTTAGGGTATGTCGAAAAACTCCAATCGTATTTTCTCCCTCAACTTCAAAAATCATTTCATAATCATCCTACATCACTGCAGAAGTACCAACTCAAAGTGAACATGCAAAGAAGACCAAACACCCTTAACAAAAAAGGTAAAACAGCGATATAGGGCGATTTTGAAGTTGAGGGAGAACATGAGATGGGAGTTTTTCGACATACACTAACTATCATTAACCGAAACAAAAACAGTTCAGGCAGAGCAAGACAAGACGAGCGTTTGACATTAAAAAGTATATAAATTGTATTATTTTTATGAAAATAACTGATCGTTTTGCTAGACCCTTCTTCCTCGGCTGGG
The DNA here is from genome assembly GCF_022985175.1 of Labeo rohita. Classification (NCBI taxonomy): domain Eukaryota; kingdom Metazoa; phylum Chordata; class Actinopteri; order Cypriniformes; family Cyprinidae; genus Labeo; species Labeo rohita. The sequence continues at coordinate 1,217,394 of NC_066880.1, read as the reverse complement.
ATCATTTACAACCGCATTTGTGATCGTTTGAAGCCGCATTTTGAAACTTCCAAATCAGTCCATTATATGAAGAAAAATCCTCAAAAAACTATTTCTTTACGACTGAAGAAAGAAAGACATGAACATCTTGGATGACAAGGGGGTGAGTACATTATATGTGAATCTTTATTTTGGAAGTGGACTTCTCCTTTAACATTTCAACAATGTAAAATTCTTTGTTCAGACAACTTTGTTTGACTAGTTGGGACAACATTTGAGGTCATTTTGTTGGTCTGACAAGGGTTTTTATGTTGTTTCAAGAAAAGAGCATTTTCTAAATGTTTTGTAAACTGGAAAATATGCATTTGCATTTTTTTACAGTTAACAGAAGATTGACTTCTCCACTGGAGGAAGCGTTATTATGGACTATGGACTTTAACTAATTAGTTAAAAATGTCTTAATGATGGATTTTTTTTAGGCTTTGTCTTCTCAAGACGTTAACTGATGGACTGGAGTGGTGTGAATTACTTGTGGATTATTATGATATTTTTATCAGCTGTTTGGACTCTCATTCTGACGGCACCCATTCACATCCATTGGTGAGCAAGCGATGAAATGACGCATTGCTCCAAATCTGGTAAAGAAACAAACTCACCTACATCTTAGCCTGAGGGTAAGTACATTTTCAGCATTTTTAGCTGAACTGTTCCTTTAGCGCTGAATTGATGTGGATTTGATTTATATAGCTTTTCTTGTATTTCTATGAATGTTTCAAAAGTGTCCTTGAGTGTTTTAAAAGGAACCTAAATTCTTTGCTTTATTATTTACGACTTGTACTGGTGAGGATTGACTTGGGGAACTCAGTGTATTGACACAGTCATTTATATTTCAGCATGTTGTCTTTGTGTTTTGCTGAAGTGTATTTCGCTTCGAGCCGCATGTGTTTTGCCTCTGCGCATAATTCAGGCTCAACCACACGATGACATCACAGAAAATACCCCCCTTTCAGGCCAGGAGCGCTCGGCTCGTCTCTTCCACTTTTCCACAGACAATTAAAAACCACAAGCCTCTGAAGCCCCTCTAATGAGAGTCTAATCCTACCCATGATGCAAAGCATGTTCTCCCCCGTTCCTCCCAGAATAAAGCGGGACGCTGCAGGACGACTCCAGATGCCAAATGCTTCTAGGAATATCTTATAGCTGTTTACGCGCAAAGACACATATGGATATGAGCATACTGGTATAGACACATTTTGCTGGGAACTATTCTTTAGTCAGGTTTTATGAATAATAAACCTTTTTTCATTTTCTTTTTTCTCTCTTAAAGCAGGAGGCAGAATTACCTAATATAAAATAAATAAATAAATAAATAAATAATGCAACATCATCTTGCGTTCTCAATATATATATATATATATATATATTTATTTATTTATTTATTTATATATTTATTTATTAATTTATTAATTTATTTATTTTTTGGGTTCTTTTTTTTTTTTTTTTTTTTTTTTTTTTTTTTGAGTTTTTGAGTTTTTGTCATTTTTATTATTTTATTTTTGTAAATATGTACATATTGTTTTTTTAAGTTTCATTTTTTATTTTTTTTGCTTTGGAAATCAGTCTGAATGAAACAAGTGACCATGACTTTTTCCCCCTTTAAGATCCTATTAAAAACTAATTGGTCACAGATTGAGCAGTCAATAAACAAACATTTCTGTTACGAAAGATTTTTAATGGAGACCGCCATTATGAAAGTCTTCATCATGAAAAACGCTCATTTATAAAACAAACATCACAGTTCCTGCAGCCTTCGAATGTTAAAAAAGAACCGAGTGAATAAACTATACAAGCAAACGCACGTCAAATAACCACCTAAGCTAAATGTGACATAAAAAGAGTCCTGTTAAATTAAAAATAGGTTAATAATAGATGTGAGAGACTGGCACGAAAAGAGAAAATAACCACAAATGACACTAATAAGCGAGCGTCAACAGGTGAGAGCTCATGAATATTCATGCAACATCATCTTGCGTTCTCATTAAATTTCCTCACAGTGGGTTGAAGATCTAGTCTTTGAAATTTAAACTGCTGGATGCTATTGATCAAAAACAGGTGGGCGTCCTGCAAATGAACGAGAGTCCTGCAGATTCCACCGGCGTTTCTCAGATGAATTCTCCTCTGAACGGAAGCCCGTGGCGGTTCTGCTGTTGCCAACGGTGACGGAGACGGCAGAGGGTTGAGTCTTTCAGGTCCTCAAACTCAGAGAAGCCCAACTGATTCAACAGCTCATAAACTCCAGCCTGAGCCGCCACCTGAACACAAAACACACACAGACACAACTCAGAGAATGTTCATTCATTACAGGACAGGATTGTGCTTTATTCTTCACTCCGACTCGAATTCCGGTTCGGTCTTTGTGTGTGACGTGGCCAGTTCAGTCCGTATTCTGACTCATGCAGCTGAACTGGTGCCCGACCCGGTTCTTGGCTCCTGAGAGGCCGCTGGGGACGGTTTGTGCCGGTGAACTGGTGACATCTGGTCATGACGGGGTGAACGAGTGGCGACACGTGAACACAAGAACACACAATATAAAAGCAGCACAGCCGGCTGGGTTTACTTTGGCTCTGTTGACACAAGCAGCCAAAACCGAGCAGTAAAACCAGCTGAAAACAGTCAAGACCACAGAATGAGAGGAGCACAAAAACCAGCACTGCAGGATCACAACCCACACAGAATCTATTCACCCATCCATCCAACAGTTCAACTATATATCTGTCTACCCATCTGTCTATCATTCCGTCTATCTGTCAAACAATACATCCATCTATGAATCGAACTATATATTCATCTATCCATCTGTCTATGACCTTGTCTATGCATTTGTCGGTCCATCTATATATATCCATCTTTCTATATATCCATCTACATCTATCTATCTATCCATCCATTTAACTGTCCGTCTAATTAACTATATATAACAATAACTATATCTGTCTGTCTAACTATATATATATATATATATATATATATATATATATATATATATATATATATATATATATATATATATATATATATATATATATGTCTATCTAAATGTATATCAACCTACCTGTCGGTCTATCCGTCCATCTATCCATCTATCTATCCATTTGTATATATCATCTATCTATCTAACTATATATTCATTTATCTGTAACTATATACCCATCTATCTTTTTAACTATATATATCTAACTATCTATCCATCTAACTATATCTCTGTGTCTGTCTAACTATATATCCATTTACCTGTTTATCTATCTGTATTTCTATCTTTCTATCTATCTGTCTTTCTATTTTCTATCTATCCATCTATCTGTCTGTCTATCCATCTGTCTAGCTGTCTATCAAACTATATAAGTATCTATCTATCCATCTAACTATCTATCTATTCATCTAACTATCCATCTATTCATCTATCTAGCTAACAAACTATATAACTGTCTATCTATCCATCTAAATATCTATCCATCTAACTATCCGTCTATCCGTCCAACAAACTATATAACTGTCTATCCATCTAATGATCTATCCGTCTAACTATCTATTCATCTAACTATCTGTCTATCCGTCTATCAAACTATATAACTGTCTATCCATCAAACTATTTATCTTTTCATCTCTGTCTAACTATCCATCTATCCATCTGTGTATCTAGCTAACAAACTATATAACTGTCTATCCAATTAACTATCTGTCTCTGTATGTGTCTATCTGTCTATCAGTCTATCAAACTATAGAACCGTCTATCCATCTAACTATCTATTACCTATTATAGGTAATAGGTAACTATCTATTATCTATTAACTACCTGTCTAACCATCCATCTATCTGTCGGTCTATCCATCTGTCTATCTAGCTAAAAAGCTATATAACTGTCTATCAATCTAACCATCTATCCATTTATCTATTTGTCTAACTATCCGTCTGTTTATTTGATTGTCTGCTTATTCCATCTGTTTATTTAACTAACCTTCTAACTATCTATTCATCTAACTATCCGTCTATCCTTCTGTCTATCTAGCTAACAAACTATATAATTGTCTATCCATCTAACTACAGTATCTATCCATCTATCTATTTGTCTAACTATCCATCTAACTATCTGTCTATCCATCTATCAGACTATATAACTATCTATCCATCTATTTGTCTAACTATCTGTCTAACTATCCATCTATCTGTCTGTCTATCCATCTGTCTATCTAGCTAACAAGCTATATAACTGTCTATCCATCGAATTATCCATCTATTTGTCTAACCATCCGTCTATCTGTCTATCAAACTATATAACGGTCTATCTATCCATCTTAACCATCTATTCATCTAACTATCCATCTAACTATCTGTCTATCCATCTGTCTATATAGCTAACAAACTATATAATTGTCTATCCATCTAACTACTGTATCTATCCATCTATCTATTCGTCTATCTGTCTATTTATCTATAAAACTATATAACTGTCTATCTATCCATCTATCTATTCATCTAACTACCTGTCTAACTATTCGTCTATCTGTCTGTCTATCTGGCTAACAAGCTATATAACTGTCTATCCATCTAACTATCTATCTGTCTGTCTATTTGTCTATCAAACTGTATAACTGTCTATCTATCCATATAACTATCTATTCATCTAACTATCTGTCTAACTATCTGTCTATCCATCTGTCTATCTAGCTAACAAACTATATAACTGTCTATCCATCTAACTACAGTATCTATCCGTCTATCTATTTGTCTAACTGTCTATCCATCTATCAAACTATATAAGTGTCTATCCATCTAACTTTCTATCTGTTCACCTAATTACCTACCTATCTGTCTATCCATCTATCTAGCTAACAAACTATATAACAAATCCATCTAAGTGAGTTTTTATCTCTGCCGTAACATACACAAGAGTTTATGCCATGAAGCGCAGCTGGATTCGGGCATTAAACGCTTGAGGTACCCATGATTCCCTGCGTCAGGTGTGAACGGGTTCTGGACCGACTCCCACCAGCAGCTATAAAAATAACAAACACTGGACACAATGAGGCAGCAGCGCAGACAAACACACAGCCACAGTAAAAGCAGAGCCATCGCAGATGTTATGAGAGCAGAACGCCATCCGTCATCCTCTGCTGCTCTTTAGCCAGACAAATCCTGACAAACACACGATATTAGCAGCTATAAATCTCCTGACAAACACAGCGTCTGCAGAGACACACAATATCACCTCAAACGCCTCATCACATCACCTTAAAGAAACGGTTCACCCAAAAAAAAAATTGTAACGAAAAGCAATCATTTTGTGTTCCACAGAAAGAACTACAGATCATACAGGTTTGGAAAGGCATGAGGGCGAGTAAATGATGACTGAGTTTTTATTTTGGAGGTGAACTATCGCTTTAAGGTCAAAATGATTCATTCTGCTTTCCTTTTCATAACAGAGAAAGCAGCATTTGTCGTCAACGGGAAAATCGAAGCGCACATACAGTATAAACAGAGATCTATACTACGGTACATCGACCTCTGAGACCTCAAACACCCTCTGAATGTTCTGGCTTGTGTTGTATAACAGAGAGAGAGGTCAGAGCGTTGACCTTCGACCCCAGCTGAAGGATGACCCGGCCAACAGGACACTCTCAACGGCGTGATGAACGTGACACACATTTCCAGAACTAACGCATCTGGATTTTCAGTGCATTTCAAAAAGGGAGCAGACTCAACTTATGTTATAAAGTAAACTAGAGTTTGGAAACTGTTTTTGATGTTGACTTGAAAATTGTTAACACAATGCTAAAAGTTTCAGCAAGTTACTATGATTTAACACCCTGTTAACAGGTTTTAGTACATTGCTAGCATGATATAACATGTTGCTAACGTGATTTAATGCGTTTCTACTATGTTTTAACATTTTTAGCATCATTAGCATATTGGTAGCATGTTTATAATACGATTAACATGTTAACGTTTTGTTAGCATTACTAACATGTTGCTAACATGATTAAATACATTGCTAACGTTTTAACCTGTTGCTAACCCATTTAACACATTAACTTGATTAGCATGTTGCTAACCTGTTTCTAGCATGATTAACATGTTAACATGTTGCTAGCATGATGTAGCATGATTTCTGTTTCTACCATGTTTTAGCATTTTTTAACATCATCAGCATATTGTTAGCATGATTTAACACATTGCTAACGTTATGTTGCTAACAAACACATTGCTAACATGTTTTAATAACCCCTTTTAATTGATAACATGATTAGCATGTTGTTAACATGCTGTTAGCAATACTAGCATGTTGCTAGCATTTAACATTTAAGCAGGTTAACATGATTTAACATTACTAACATGTTTTAACATGTTGTTAACCTGTTTTAACAGACTGTTAACATGACTAGCATGTTGCTAACACGTTAACATAACATATTGCTAGCATTACCAACATGTTGCTAGCATTTTGCAGCAGATTCTAACGTTGCTAACATGATCTAACATTACTAAGATGTTCTAACATGTTGCTAACATGATTTCTGTTTTTACCATGTTTTAGCATCATTAGCATACTGTTAACACGATTTAACACTGTTAACATGTTGTAACGTTGCTAACAAACACATTGCTAACATTTTAACATGTTGATAGCACGTTTTAACACTGTTAACATGCTGTTAGCAATACTAGCACATTGTTAGCATTTAGCATTTAATCAGGTTAACATGCTTTAACATTACTAGCATGTTTTAACATGTTGGTAACCTGTTTTAGCACACTGTTAACATGACTAGCATATAACAACACGTTTTTAGCATATTGCTAGCATTACCAACATATTGCTAACATGAAGTAACAGATTCTAACATGTTTCTAACATGATTTAACACATTATTAACATGTTTTAACATGTTGCTAACATGATTTCTGTTTATACCATGTTTTAGCATTTTTTAACATCATTAGCATACTGTTAGCACGATTTAACACGATGCTAACAGCTACATACATTGCTAACATGTTTTAACATGTATGTAATCTGTTTTAACACATTGTTAACATGATCAGCATGTTGTTAACATGTCGTTAGCAATACTAGCATGTTGCTAGCATTTTGCATGTTAACGATTTAACACATTAATATTGTTGACAGACATGTTTTAGCACACTTTTAACATGATTAGCATGTTGTTAACACCTTAACATTATTAACATGTTTTTTGCATGTTGCTAGCATGATTTAACATTACTAACGTGTTTTACCATGTTGCTTACCTGCTTTACGCCACTGTTAACATGATTAAAATGTAGCTAAGGTGTTACTAACATGATTAACATGTTACTTGCATGTTGCTAGCAAGATTAACATGGTACCAGCATGTTTTAACACATTTACTATATAACACACTCATAACTTATTGCTTAAATTGAGCCAAATATAATTCAAGCACTAATTAGACGCCAAACTGTCCTGTTATTATTTAAAACTGCAATTGCAATAATTAATACGGTGCATTTTAGAAGAGTTGTGCTCATCTCTTCATTGTATTTGTTATCTAAGGTCTGAATGACTCTCAGATTTCTTCATCCAGAAAGAGTTGTGCTAAAAATCACGAAGGCATTCTTCTGCACCGCGTGTTTTCACAGGGATCACCAATACGTTTGTGTTTTTATAATGCAGGAATGTCTTCAATGCGGCTCATTCAACTTCAAAGATCCAGAGCCGAACAAACCCACGGAGCTCGCAACACACACTTAGTGTCAAACCGGACCACCACATGGGCTTTAAACACCACTTAATGCATTACAAAATTACAAGAGGAAAAAAAATAATGATAATAAAAATATTTTAAAAAATGTACTTGATAATGTAAAAATGTATCTATATAATAAAAATATAAAGTATATTGTAATAAAAATATTATACAATTTTTAAAAATTGGTTAATGTAAAAAAAATTTTTTTAAAAATTATATATACAATTTTTTTTTTGAAGAAGAAGAACCAATCTTTTTTTAAAAGGCAGTAAATTATCCATGTAAATTCTATCCAAAGCAACTTATAAATGGTCAACAACTCGAAACGAGCTACTAATCTGGAGGAGAAAGGCATTAGAGGCGCTAAAGTAACGCGTCTGAGGAACCCACTGAGAGCCTCTTGAGTCCACATGAAAAACTTGTTATCGGTCAGGGCTCAGGAGCCGAGAGCCGTCCACGCTGGAATGAGACTTCATTAGTTGTTATCGCTGCGCCGCACATTGACTCTTATCTGAAGAACTGAAGGAAGCAAATAGACTGGGGACAAACTAGTGGGGATTTATAGTCACTGTGCCTTGGCAATTTTTATATATATATATATATAATTTTTTTAATTATTATTTTTATTTTTATTATTGTTTTTATATATCCATAATTTTTTATTTTATTTTATGTGTCTTTTGCATTTTTTAGTACTTTTTATTTCTGGATTGGATTTAATTATTGAATTCAATTTATATATATATATATATATATATATATATATATATATATATATATATATTTTATTATTTATATTATTTTATTATTATATATATTATATATATTTTATTATTTTATTATTTTATTATTATATTTATTATATATATATATATATATATATATATATATATATATATATATATTAGTGATTTTTTGTTACCGATACTGATACTTTCCATAATTATGTGCCCAATAACCGATATGCAAAACCAATATTTATTTACTGTTATTAAGTAAATCAGTGACAGATTTACTTTGGTTTTAGTTTTAGCTGTCTATAATAACCCTAATTTAAAAATATAAAGATTACTATTTTTTGTATTTCTACATGGCATTGTGTCCTTTCTGACTTACACTGTAAGTGGTATTTATTAAAAAAACACTGTTCCTTTTTTTTTTTTTTTTAACTGAAGGATGAGTCAAATGATTTCCTGTGCTAATGTACAGCATGTCAATGGAGTTAAGCTGTATTTAACCCAGAATATTCCATTTATACGTGCTGGATTACAGTCACATCAGTGACGCGGTCAATGCCTGGAGCCAGAATCCAATAACAGTCTGTGATCATCGATTAGACATGGAGTCAGGAGAGAAATCAGGACGGATGTTTGCTTGGAAGCTAGTGTAGTTCAACTCTGATGCTAAAGATTATTTTTACAGCATACAAACTGGAACCAAAACATACTAGGAAACACAAACAATGTCAGGTCAAGAGTTTATAGAAACATCATCACAGGGTTAAACAAAATTCAGTTTACATCAGTTCATCATAGGTTGCTGAAGTGGAGGATTGGAAGAGAACGGAAAAGCATCAGGGAAAAAGCGCAATAATCCACGCAGGGGGGAAACACTCATTTGTTTGGAATGACAGTAAATTCCAGACTTTACCGTGAGCCACAGCTGGCCTCATACACACACGCACGCGCACACACAGACACACACAGAGACCTTGTGAAAGTGGTGTGTGAAGCAGCGGCGTTCTCAGTAATGCTAGAATAAGCTTGTAAATTCCAGGGGCCACATCCAAATGAAGTGATGGCTACGGCTCGACAAGCGCAAATTCACACAGGAGAAGAGAATAAACCCAGAAACATTCAGATCTCACTGAATCATCACTCCTTCTGATGAGTTACAGTAACGTTAAAAGTTCACTAAGGTTTGTGACGGACTTGACAAATCAAGTTTGAAGCTAAAGGGAGATGAACACTAAGCTGGGTGGTAATAATAATAATAATAATAATAATAATAATAATAATAATAATAATAATAATAATATGTATATATATATAATAACAAAATAATATATATATATATATATATATATATATATATATATATATATATATATATATATATATATATATATATATATATATATATATATACACACACAAATAAATATAATAAATAAATAAAACACAAAAATGTTAAAATAAAATAAGGAATCAAAGAAATGTTAATAATAATGAAGGTAACACCAATAAAATAAGAGAAAAAACAAATAAATATAAAATAAAGTCAAACAAAAGAACAAATACAAAAAAAAAAAAGAAATCTATAAAATAAATATCTATTTTATATTAAAATACACACACACACACGTATATATATATATATATATATATATATATATATATATATATATATACACACACACATACACACACACACACATATATCTATATACACTAAATCAAAAATACTAATAAATAAATCTAAATATATATATATATATAAAAAACAATAAAAGAAATATTAAAAATAATAAATAAAACACTAATAAAATTAAATTACATTAATAATAAAAGCACCAACTGATGTGATTTAATTGCATATTACCAACAAAATTAAATAAAATACACCACAAATATTCCACAGTATTAATTTCTTGTGATATCAGCAGAAGAGCAATCGAGTTGTTTAACTCAGCAGAAATCATGGTGCAAATAACCTGCAGACTTATTTATCAATGTGTCTTTTGCACCATAAGCTTTTATAAAGAAACTAAATAATGGAGAGAACAGCTCAACATATTTACATACTTGTACTGTATTGTTTGCAAGAAAAAAAATAAGCAAATGAATTACTATTATGCCGAAGCGAGACTATGAAAGGTCAGGCTGCTTGTTTGACTATATACGGCTAAACCGAACATTTCCAGAGACACAGTTCAGATCGAAACCACAAGTTTTCCCTGCCACTGAAAAGGTCCAGCTCATTATTCATTCAGTTGCAAAAAGTAGAAACTTTCCAGAAATTTAAAAAACTTTCCAGGATTTTTTGGAATTTTTTGCAACTCTAGACAAGGCACAAGATTTTACGCCAGCCGAGGCTGCAATAAAATCTCATCGTGATGTGTGTGCAGCGTCTGATCTCACCTGTAGCATCCAGTCGCTGAACGAGCGCTGCCAGGAGTCTCTCTTCTCCAGGTGCAGGTACGTGTTGAAGAGGATCAGGTACATGTAGCGCTCCAGATACAGCAAACTCTTCAGAGTCAGAGCCTGGATCTCCGTCTCATATTTAGAGCTCTTGATCTGTCAAACGAAACAAACAACACTCATATGAACATGATACCAGCTGCTGGACTGTATCGCACAAAACTGAGAAATGGTGCAGGCATCAGCGGTGCACTTAAGTACATTTGTCAAGTATTTGCATTTTATCACGGCATTTTAATTTTGGGAAACGTTTATTTGTGCACGACTACTTCACTAAGCATAGTACAATAGTATTGATTATTGTAAATGAAAATTATATTTAGGTCATGACTGTCAGGTATTTGTGAATTAAAGCAGTTGTGAAACCAGTCCACTGGCCATTAGCAAACTTTTATTTTATTTTGTTTTATTAAAATAAAATAAAATAAAATAAAATAAAAATATATAATATAAAATAAAATAAAAATATTACACTAATTTCTGCAATATTCATGTGACTTAATTGCACATTACCAACAAAATAATATCAAATACACCTTTAATGAAACAAAATAGTGCTGATTCTTTTTAATGAACCCGCTGAATTGGTTCGCAAATCGCACTGAACAATTCAATGGCGAATTGGACTGATCCAGTTGCAGCTGTTCTCGAGTCAACTCACTGATTCAATGATCTGTTTGAGAGAGTCGTCATGACTTGGGATAAACTAAACTAAAATAAAATAAATAAATAAAATAAAATAAAATAAAAAATTTAATAAAATAAAATAAAAATTAAATTAAATTAAACAAAAAAAACTAAATATAAAAATAACACAAAATAAAATAAAATAAGATAAAAAATTAATTAAATTAAATTAAATTAAATAAAACAAAATACAACAAATACAAAATAAAAATATATAATATAAAATAAAATAAAACATTACAGTAAAACTTAATTGCACATTACCAACAAAATCATATCAAATACACCTTTAATGAAACAAAACAGTGATGTCTGATTCTTGATTGAGCTGATTCTTCTCAATGAACCTTTTGAATTGGTTCGCAAACTGCACTGAATGATTCACTGATTCAGTGATTCAGATTGAGAGAGTTGTTGCTTTTTAAAAATGGAAAAAAAAAACCTTTATTTTGTTCAATAAAACTGAAACAAAATAATAAAATGAAATATAAAACAAAATAATGAATACAAAAAATATACAAATATAAAATTAAAAATGTATATAATATAAAATCAAAAGCATTTCACTAATTCCTGCTGTTGATAGCATATTTTTGGTAATACAATAAAACATTTGCTTATTTTCAGATCAATACATATTACATGTCTAGATCAAATTTCTTTATTGACTAGAGCTGGATAGAATAAATCATAACAATGCTTTTAATATTCAAGTACATTAAAAATCAAAAATTTCTGTGATTTTACTCAAGTAAAATAAAGAGTACTTAAAGTAGCGTATTGTTAGGCCATCTGTAGTTTTAAACAAGCCCACGAAACTCTACAACTAATGATGATTAAACAATTACGTAAAGTTATGCTGATTTGCCCCATATACGTGTTCAATTATGTATAAAAGAAGCACTTCTGCAAGCCTCATTAATTCTAAAACATATTGCACGTGTAAAACGGAGTCTCACTGGGAAGAAATCTAAACCCCGACTAGCAACATTTAAAAATCGTTTTAAAAAATGAATTAAAGCCGTCCCGCTGACTGCGTAATCCTGCGCTTCTATAAATGAGATCAGGCCGAGTAATTGATGCAGGCGACGGGAGATTAATTAGCCGTAATATTTAGACTTTACTCAAACTGTTGCAACAAAAGGAACTGCAGAGCATAAAAAAGGCCAATTACACGCACAGCCAGAGAGCGAACGCACAATAACGGCCAATTAATTCAATTTAGAAAGCTTGAGTCTTAGACATTCAGCGCCTCAATGCTCACCGCTGCACTTGTTGTGTAATAAAAGATGATAATTAAACACTTTTCAAGGTAATTTATCTGTAGCTAAGCTTGCATTGTACTGGTAATGTTTTAAACTCTGTTCTGATCATTGATTCTCATCAGCCAGATGCACACTGAGGTTAAACCGGGACAGAAAACTCTGGAAACAAATTGATCTTCATTGTTTTTTTAGTCCAACCGAATGCATGTGATTCAATAGAGTCTTTGTTTGATTCAGCGCTCTCTCTCTCTCTCTCTCTCTCTGTTTTAGAGCAATCAATAAACAAAACGCAACCTTATGCACAACAATGCATGTTGCACAGATTAATGCACTTCAAGCATGCGGAGATATTTCAGGGCGTTGTTTAATGTTAGAGAAAAAAGGTCAAACAATTGATATCGGATCCATAAAACAAGCTGACAGGAATAATCTCGAACATGTTGATGTTCTGGCATCCGTTGAGCTCAAAACGGCGAAATGTCTGAAATAATCTAAGATAAAGGCTATTAAAGGCAGATGTTTGTCTGGGTTTATGATGTGAAAATCCTCCCTATAAAGGGAGTTGAATCAGTGCAACAGCTGCTGGATAATAAATAAAACTTAGATGTGATTTAGATGATCGTTGACTTGAAAGACAGTCCAAATCTGAACAGTGAAAGCAAACGTCATTGTTTCTCACACCGCTGTGATTAATGAATTCGTTTAGCGCACGTCCGACAACGAATCGCTGATACTGACCACAGACAGACGAAACTTTACTATCTGTGCGCTCTGATCTGATACAGGAAACGACTGAAAATAAAATTGGCCATTTCTGCAGCACTAACAGGATTAAAAGAGAAGTCCACTTCCAAAAAGATTCACAGATAATGTACTCACCCCCTTGTCATCCAAGATGTTCATGTCTCTCTATACTTTTTAATGTCAAACGCTCGTCTTGTCTCACTCTGCCTGGACTGTTTTCGTTCCGGTTCATGACAGTTTGGGTATGTTGAAAAACTCCCATCTCATGTTCTCCCTCAACTTCAAAATCGTCCTTTATCGCCGTTTTACCTTTTTTGTTAAGGGTGTTTGATCTTCTTTTCATGTTCACTTTGCAAAGACTGTGTTGGTACTTGATTTTGGATGATTTTGAAATGATTTTGAAATGATTTTTGAAGTTGAGGGAGAAAATACAATTGGAGTTTTTCGACATACCCTAACTGTCTTGAGTCAGAATACACAGAGCTCAGGGAGAGAAAGACAAGACGAGCATTTGAGATTAAAAAAAGTATATAAATTGTATTATTTTTATGAAAATTACCAGTCGTTTTGCTAGATAAGACCCTTCTTTCTCGGCTGGGATCGTTTACAACTGCATTTAAACTGCATTTTGGAAGTTCAAAATCGGGGCACCATATCAGTCCATTATATGGAGAAAAATGCTGAAATGTTTTCCTCAAAAAACTATTTCTTTACGACTGAAGAAAGAAACACATGAACATCTTGGATGACAAGGGGGTGAGTACATTATATGTGAATCTTTGTTTTGGAAGTGGACTTCTCCTTTAATAGAATGGAAAAATAACTTTTTATATTTTATATATATTTATATATATGTTTAGATGTTGTTAAATTATATTTATTTTTATAAACAAATTATATAACATTTAAAAAAAAATAAATTACATTGTTTTTTTAGTAAACAATTCAGTGTCACATAATCCTTCAGAAATTATTCTAAAATGCTGATTTGCTGTTCAAGAGACATTTATTATTATTATGATTATTATGATGATGATTATTATTATTAGCATCAATATTTAAAACAGTTGAGTAATTTGTTTCAGAATACTTTGATGAATAGAAAGATCCAAAGTCAGTATAATTTATTATTATTATTATTATTATTATTATTATTTATTTTTTTTTTTTTTTACTAAGCTGTTAATAATAAATGTTTTTTGAGCAGCAAATCAGAATATTAGAATGATTTCTGAAGGATCATGTGACTGGAGTAATGATGCTAAAAATTCAGCTTTGAAATCACAGGAATGAATTCCATTTTTAAATATATTCAAATAGAAAACAGTTCTTTTAAATAGTAAACATATTTCAGAATTTTACCGTTTTTGCTGTAATTTGGATCAAATAAAGGCAGGCTTGGTGAGCAGAAGAGACTTCTTTAAAAATCTCTTCTTTAAAAATCTTACTGTGTATAAATTATATATTTTATATATTATTTTTTATTAATATTCATTTAATATTAACATTTTGAATCATTTTTATTTACTAATTTTGAATAACTGTTATTTTATCATTTAGAAGATTTTTTTATATTTTGATATTTTTAATTTTCTATATATGCATATACGTCTATAGCTGTTATTTTTTATTTCAGTTTCAGTTTTAGATACATTAGTTAAACTAAATTAAAATGAGAAACAACTAGCTTGAATAATTGTTTTTAATATTATGTTTATGTTTCAGCTGTTTCAGAATACATTTATTTATTTTTTTTATGGTTTTGGGTAACTGTAATAACCCTGTTTAAATATAAGAAATAAATAAAATCTGCACTTCGGTATAAAATGTTATAAAATCAAAAGTTTGGGATCAGTAAGACTTGTAATGTTTTTTTAAAGAAGTCTCTTATGCTCATCAGGACCGCATTTATTTGACCAAAAATACAGAAAAAAAACAATAATAATGCAAAACGTTTTTAAAATATAAAATAACGATTTTTATTTTAATATACTTTAAATTATGATTTATTCCTGTGACGTAAAGCTGAATTTTCATCAGCTGTTACTCCAGTCTTAAGTGTCACATGATCCTTCAGAAATCATTCTAATATGCTGATTTATTATTAGAATCAATGTTGGAAACAGTTGTGCTGCGAAATATTTTTGGAACACGTGACTTTTCAGCATTCTTTGATGAATAACAAGTTAAAAAGAACAGCATTTGTTCAAAATATAAATCTTTTCTAACAAGCTATCACTTTTTATGAATTTAACACATGCTTGCCGAGTAAAAGTATGAAATTCTTTCCAAAAAAAAAAAAAAAAAAAAAAAAAAAAGAATTTTTACTGACCCCAAACTAATTTGAATTAAATGCTGTTCTTTTGAACTTATTCATCAAAGAATCCTGAAAAAAAGTATCACGGGTTCCAAAAAAATATTTTTAAAGTAGCAGCACAACTGTTTCCAGCACTGATAATAAATCAACATATTAGAATGATTTCTGAATACTGAACTGAGATGAAAGAAAGACACACCTTTACCCTTAAGACCACTTAGCGGATCACCTTCAAGAACATTCACATGCATCACGAGCAAAGGCAGACGTCTGCATTATTACACACACACCTCCTGATTTGTGCTGTAATGACTGGATTGAATCCCAGCTCTGTCAGTACTGATGCTCTGCGCTCTCGTCTGTCTGTCTCTAGTAATAACGGCTCACGACGCAGCGCGACAGGTTACGAGCAACGCAGGAATACTTGAGAGCGCCAGCGCATCCTAATGAAGAGACGGAGATCAGCGATCCCTGGAGAGCTGCTTCAGATGATAGAAGAGAAACGCTCCTCTCTTCATTAATCACGGAGAGGTTTTACTCCACCAGAAACCCTGAGCGATGTGCTTTTAAGTAGATTGAGCTCATCATTACTATTGCAGGCACGAGGTGATGCGGGTACGGGATGCACGTTGCAGGGAACAAACATGCACAACTGCGATTAAACTACAACAAAAGAGTCTCATTACAGGAGGAACATTCTGTCATCATCTGCTCATGATGCTCAAGACATGTACTATATGACTTTGATCAAAAATTAGTTATTTAGGAGAATGACCAAGCTGCTCTTTTCCATCTCATTTCTGCATATTCAGATCTGACGCTTTCACAACACGCTATTAAAATCACACAATCTTTCGAAATTGGTGAGAGGATTTACAGGCTAAAGAATGAACGTAAATATAAAAAAATAAATAATTAATTTAAAAATATATGCACACATGAATAACAATTAATAAAATTAAAGTAATAAATTTATAAAATAAATAAATTAAGTTGGTTTGTGTAAATTCTCAGCAATAAATTGATAAAAATGTAATAAACTATAATAGAATTAAATAAATGAATACATAAATAAATAAAAATATAAACATGAATAACAATCAATAAAAAATATTTTTTAAAATGAATAGTTGTTTTATGTTAATTATTATAATCCCTAAAATTAAATTAAAACATAAGATTAAAATAAAAAATTAAAAATTAAATAAATTAATTTAAAATATATTTTTAAAATAAATTTTAAATACTTAAATTTCTGTTCATTGTCAACACTTTAAAACTGTGACTGTGATCACTAAAATTAAAATAACTAAACAAATAAATAAATAAAAATAAAATAAAAATAATTACAAATTTAATAAAATTATAAGATTAAATAAATAAATTTAATTTAAAAAAAATATTATATGAATGAATAAATGAATATATAAATAATGTTGGTTTGTGTTAACTTTCAGCATTCCAAAGCTGTTAGTATAATCCCTGAAATGAAAATGCATAAGATTAAAATGAAAAATTAAATTAATCAATTTCTAAAAATCAATTAATAATTAAATAAATTGATAAAAACTAAATAAACTATAATAAAATTAAAGAAATAAATAAAACAAAAATATAAGCACATAGTTATTGTAATCCCTAAAATTAAAATACATAAGATTAAAATAAATAAATAAATAAATAAAAATTGGGAGGATAGTAATCCCTAAAATTAACTTAAACATATTAAAATAAAAAATAAAAAAAATTAAATACATTTCTGTTAATTTTCAACACTCCAAAACTGTAACTGTGAATTAAAAGAGATAAAATTGAAAAAAAAAAAAAAAAAAAAAAAAAAAGATGCCTGGAAACCAACAGTCCAGGTATGACACAGCTCATCAGCCAATCAGAAGTTACCATTATCATATACGTTAAAAGTTTAAAAGAGGAGCAGATAACGGGACTGAACGCACAGGACTCTCCAAGGTGACAAAGAATTTATGAATGAGAAGGTCAAAGTGTGCAGCTGACCCCTGGAGGTCAAAGGTCATGGGGAAGACTTCACATTGAAAAGAGACCTGATGCTCCACAAACTCGAACCCAGACACTTCACTTCATCACCCTTTGAGCCGCCTGGCTGACAGCTGTCCTGCATGGGAACTTTTGCACAATTACACCAGATAAAAAACATGAAAATAACAGAGGAATCTGCTGACAAAGCTGCAAAATCAGCCCTCAGACAGCAAGAGTGTGGGATTCAAGGTCTGGAGAAGATCATGTATAATTTAAAATGCACCAACAGCTTTAAACCTCAATCATACTAAAAAATGTAGAAATACATGCATTGCACGCACATGCAATACAGAGATTTACACCATAAACACTTCATTTAAGCAACGATAAATCAGCACACCCACACGCCACCGATCACTGACCCATTCATGCTTACTGCATGCAAATCAGGCTGATAGTTGAAAGTATCTTTGACAAATAAAAATAAATAAATAAATAAAATTAAAATAAATATATACACAGTTAAATAAATACATTTAAAATCAATGAAAATTTAAATAAGTAAATAAAGACATTAATAAATAAAATTAAGATAAAAAATTATACAAATATTAATATTATACATATAAATATTAGAAGTATTATACTTTAATTATATTAGAATTTATTAATATAATTTAATATATTACATTTAAAATGTATAAATATATGACAAATATAATATAAATGTTTAAAATGAGTACATTGAAATGAATTAAAATAAATATAGATTAACATACATTAATAAAATTAAAAAATAAATACAAATGAAATAAATACATTTAAATAAATGAAAATTAAAATAAGTAAAATAAATGAAAATTAATAAATAATTAATTAAAATAAATTATAAATATGAATATTATACATACAAATATTAGAATTATTTTAATTATATTATAATTTATTAATATAATGTATTTAATATCATATTACATATGAAAAGCTATAAATATATTATGAATATAATATAAATGTTTAAAGGGAGTATATTTAAATAGATAAATTTAAATCAATGAAAATTTAAATAAGTAAATAAATAGACATTAACAAATAAAATTAAGACAAATAATTATATGAATATTAACATTATACATATAAATATTAGAATTATTATATTTTATTTATATTATAATTTGTTAATAATGTATTATTATATTACATATTAAAAATTATAAATATATTACAAATATAATATAAATGTTTAAAATGAGTACATTTAAAAAAATTAAACTAAAATAAATATAGATTAAAATAAATACCTAAAATTAAAAATAAACAAATTAAATAAATACATTTAAATCAATGAAAACTGATAAATTACACATATGAATATTAACACTATACATATAAATATTAGAATTGTTATATTTTATTTTAATTATATTATAATTTATTAATATAATGTATTTAATATCATATTACACATTAAAAATTATAAATATATTACAAATATAAATGTTTAAAGTGAGTACATTTAAATATATAAAAAAATAAAATAAATATAGATTAAAACAAATAAATGAATAAAATAAAAAATAAATACATTTACAAATAAATCTCTTATATACTGCATGCAAAAATGGCAAATTGCTATAATGCTTGTGTATGTACAGATTAGTGTAATTACTGCTATGACTTACAGCTATTTTACCACCATTTGGTAATTTGTAATTAACTTTTACCCCTACAAGAGGACCAGGCTGATAGGGTAAAGTCTTGACATTAACATGAAGACCTCAGCGTTTACTGCATCGTTGTGCGGTCTGAATGTTAATGTCCATTTTATCGTCCTCACCTCTCACTCTGCTGAAGTGTATTAAAGCGTGTCTGTGCGTTAAAGGGCAGGACATTAGATAAACGGCCTCGCTGAGGGAGGGAAGACGTGAAAACATGCGATTAGGATCGCAGAGAGGATGAGGAGATCCTTCACCCACACACGAGCAGAGAAACGTAAGGATGTATTCAATCAGAGACATAATGGAACCCAAACCATTTCACATGATGAAAACCTGAGGAATGAAGATATTTCTACTATAAAATCATTCTATTCAGAAAGTACAGCTAGCTATTTTTTTAAATTATGTTATATATTAGACTGGCAAAAACGTCTACATTTGACAAAACTTTGCTTTGTGGATGTATCCAAAAATAAAAATGATTTCTAAATCAAGTAAACCTTTTTTATTTATTTATTTATTTATTTATTTTGGTAGCGTTTGCATTAGGTTAGGAAGAATAGCATGCAATGCAATGCAACAAAATGCGGAACAATAAAATACCAAAAAATAAAAAAAATAAAAAGTGCCCTTTACATCAAACAAGTTTGACAAATTTTGGTTTGTGTTGTTTTTATGTTGCTTTTGTTTTTCTGATAAAGCAGGGTTAGCATCAGGTTAGAAAGTAGTATGCAATGCAATGCAATGCAACACAATGCAATGCAAAGCAATGAAATGCATTGCAAAAAAAAGTACTACAATGCAATGCAATGCACTGAAATGCAATGAAAATGAAATGAAAATGAAATGCAATAAAATGCAATTAAATGCAATGAAACAACGAAATGCAGTGCAATGTAAAACAATGAAATGCAATGCAATGCAAGGCAATACAATGAAATTAAATGCAATGCAAAGCAATAAAATGCAATGCAATGAAACAATGAACTGCAATGCAAAGTAATGAAATGCAATTAAACAAACTTAAGAGAAATGAAATGCAATTAAAAGAAATGCAATGCAAAGAAATGCAATAAAAATCAGCCCATAAAAAGTGTCTTCTACATAAAATGAGTTTGACACCATTGGGTTTACACTAGTATATGGTCATTATAATTCACTTCACATAAAAATAGAAGTATATGATACATCCTCATTCCCTTGTGGGTATTCATTCCTGCACCATCACTACCAGCTGTGCCCTGCACTCCCAAGAGCCTGTGAATACTGAGGGGACGGGAGCCTCAAACACACTCGCACCCCGTCTGGATCATGATAGGACTAACGCCTGGAAGACACGTGTGAAGAATCCACACACACACACACAGCAGATGTTCATACCTCAACACATTGTAAAGAAACAAGACATTAATGCACACACACACGGCTGCTGTGTGCCGCTTTCTTTCACCGATATGTGTGCATCCATCCTCCTAAAATATTCTTCCTCCATAAAGAAGTTTGTATGAAGTCAAATTCTCACATTCCTTCCAACAGGGTGAGAAAATCCACTCCAGATTTCTTAGATTCTCTCCGAACAGCACATTATTAAAGGGACAGATCACCCTTAAATTATTCTTCTGTCACCATTTACACTCGCTCATGTCTTTCCAACCCACATAAGCTTTCACTTTGTTCAAAACAGAAGGGGTTTAATAATTTTAGATGTTTAACAGAATGTTCATGCTGCTCTTTTCAATACAATAACACAGACGGTGACCAGATATGTTCCAAAAACTATCATAAAAGTAGTTTATATAAATCATTGAACAACAACACAGGTTGCTCTTAAAACAAAACTATCATATGACTTCATCTATGAACGTTCATAAAGTCATGTCCTCAGAAAAAACAAAAAAAAAACAAAAAACAAATCAGATCAAACCCCCCTTTGTGGACACTTCCAAAGTTAAAAAACTAATTTCTAAATACATTTTTAAGGTAAATCATTTTTAAGGTTTGCATTAGGTCGAATGCAATGAAATGAAATCCAATGCAATTAAATGAAATGCAACAAACTGAGATAGATCAGATGAGAGATACAGAGAGTAAAATGAGAAAGCAGTAGCTGAGGTCAGTAGCTCAGCATTTCTAAATACAGTAAATCATTGTTTAAGGTTTGCATTAGGTAGAATGCAAAATAAAATGCAATGCAATGCAACGAAACGAAACGCAATGCAATGAAATGTAATAAAATGCAATAAAATGCAATGCAATGCAATGCAATGAATTGCAATGAAATGAAACGCAATGCAATGCAATGCATTGGAATGAAATGCAACGGAATAAAATGAAATGGAATGAAATGCAATAAAATGCAATGAAATAAAATGAAATGAAATGCAATGAAATAAACTACAATGAAATGAAATGAAATGCAATGCAATGTAATGAAATGCAATGCAGTGCAACTGAATGCAATGGAATGAAATGCAATGAACTAAATTACAATGAAATGAAATGAATTGAAATGCAATGCAATGCAATGTAATGAAATACAATGCAACAAACTGAGATGGATCTGTTGCAGTGCAACAGATGAGAGAGGTACAGAAAGTAAAATGAGAAAGCAGTAGCTCAGGTGGTGTATGACAGTGCATGAAGATGTTTGCTTGAGTCAGACCTGCTTTCATAAGCATGAACATGCACAGAGACTCATACATGCGCAAACATGAACATACATGCATATGCATACAGACCAACACACTTGACTGGATCTGAATGAATGTGACCAATACACACACACACACTTATTTTTATTTTTGACAATTTTTTAAATATTATTTTAGATATAAAAAATTCTATATCTACATTATTTGGAGCAGATAGTGAAGGGAAATAAAATTCTTATTACCAAATGTGTACAGAAAATTGGTTCATAAATGTGTACAGTGCGCAGAGCTGCAATTTTAAAAAAGAAGCTGAAATATAAGATACTTTTTATTTGTGTCACGTTTCGATCACTACATCATTCCAAGACTTACACTTCTGTTATTACAGAGTTTGTGGTTTCTACTATTTTTATTCCACTTTGCAATAATTCCAATATGTGTAAAATAAAGAATGAGTAAGTCTGTCCGACAACACAACACACACACAGAGACGCGCCGCTGCACGTGGCGGGAAACACATTCCTTCCATTCCAGAAAGAAAAATGTGCACGGGGATCTGGCGCATTAACTGGAAGAAGAAAGATGAACATTTTAATAGCACTTTCCTAGTTACCTCACAGAATCTCAGCCCGAGGAGAAAAAAAACACCATGATTATGTCATGATTTATGAATTTCCACTCCAGCGCTGCAGCTCACAGACATAAGGGCCAGAGAAATGAATTTAATAATTCCAGCCGGGATTTCATTGCTGGAATGCTGATCATGTGGACGGGAAGCGCTGCAGTCGGACAGACATACAGGTGCCTCGCTGTCTTATTTCCTGATAGTAATGAAAGCAGCAGCGCTACAGACTCACAGCTGAGCTTCTGTAACACACACTAACACAAACAAAGATGCCACGTGAAGGTAAAAACAGTTCAGCTGCTAAAAAACACCTTGTGACCCATGCAATTGATCTTTATATAGACACTACTGCTCAAAAGCTTGGGTTCTGGAAGCTCACCAAAGCTGCATTTATTTGATCAAAAATACTGTAAAAAAGTGAAATATTATTAGAAATTAAAATAACAGTTTTCTATGTGAATATCTGTTAAAATGTAATTTATTTCTGTGATCAAAGCTGAATTCACATTCAGTGTCACATGATCCTTCAGAAATCATTCAGAAACATTTATGATTATTATCGATGTTGAAAACAGTTGTGCTGCACAATATTTTTGTGGAAACCGTCATACATTTTTTCAGGATTTACGGATGAATAGAATAGAAGCCGTTTTCCACCAAAATAAAATTGTGACTTTTTATCTTGCAATTCTGACGTTTTTGGTCTGATTTTCTTTTTCTTTCTTTCTGTCTACATGATAAAGTCTTGTAATTGTGAGTGAACCTGTTGACAAATTTCCAACTTTGAATTCCAACTTCAAATATGAATTTATATCTTGCAATTCTGACTTTTTTCTGTGAAATATGAATTTTTTTAATGCAATTCTGACTTTCTTCTCAGAAATATGAATTTATATCTTGAAATTCTGACAGAAAATTATCTTCTGACAAATTATGAATTTATATCTCGCAATTCAGAATTTTTTTTCTCAGAATCATAAATTTATATCTCGCAACTGACTTTTTTCTGTGGATTATGTATTTTTTTATCTCACAATTCAGATTTTTTTTCTGCGAATTATGAATTTTTATCTTGCAATTCTAAATTTTTTCTGTGAAATATGATTTTTTTTTTATCATGCAATTCTGACTTTCTCAAAAATACGAGTTTATATCTTGCAATTCTGACTTTTTTCTTCAAATTATGAATTTATATCTTGTAATGCTGACTTTTTTTCCGTGAATTAATTTATCATGCAATTTTTGCTTTTTTCTCAGAATTATAAATTTATATCTTGCAATTCTGACTTTTTTTCGGTGAATTATTAATTTATCATGCAATTCTTGCTTTTTTTCCTCAGAAATATGAATTTATATCTCGCAATTCAGATTTTTTTTCCTCAGAATTATACATTTATATCTCACAACTCTGACTTTTCTCTGTGGATTATGAATTTATACCTCGCAATTCAAAATGATGAATTTCACAATTCTGACTTTTCTGTGAATTATGCATTTTTTATACTGCAATTCTGAATTTTTTTTTTTTTTCAGAATTATGACTTTAAACCTCACAATTCAGATTTTTTTTCTGCGAATTATTAATCTATACCATGCAATTATGACATTTTTGTTTATATTTTACAGTTTTGACTATTGCTATCTTGCAATTCTATCGCAGTTACCTTATTTATTTTTGTGCCAGAAACAAGCTTCCATAGAACAGAAAGTTCGAAAGCACAGCATTTATTTGAAACAGAAATCTCGTGTGACATTATAAATGCCTACACTGTCACTTTTGATCACTTTCTGAATAGAAGTATACAACGCCAAACTCCTAATGATCGTCCAGCGTTGAAGCGCTGATAATCAAAGTGCTCGTTTGGTCCATCTGAGGACTTTAATGACTCCCAGCACGCAGCTTTTGAGTCCGAACAATGAGACGGAGGCTGTAATGTGGAAACAGTGCGTGTTTGTGATGTGGAAAGGGCCTTTTTATTGATGCTCGCAGACGTGCACGCATTATAGAGTCGAAAAGAAGCCAATTATCAGCACACAAAACATCAAGACGGGCCTGATGCGACGCCTCGGGCGTGAAAGGTGTTATTAGTGCCAATGATTTCTCGTGAAAGGTCTAAACAAACGGACCTTTATTTGCCGCAGGCCTCGTTGGGAGTTTGTAAGATTGATTTCTCCAAGAAAACAATCAGTAAACACATCACGCATGTGCTTGGGTCGTGTGTTCGATAACAGACGCACGAGAGTAATGTCCAAACAAGAGTCAGGATTGTTTCTGGAGACCTGGAATATCCTGCGCGGAGAGACTCGGACATGTGCTGCCAATTACAACACCGTCGAGGGTCCCGACGCAATGAATTCTCTATTGTAGTGTGTTATTGCGCCTGCATTGAGGACGCCTGATATAAGCATCATGTTAAAGAGAAAACAAAACTGCGAGTTCAAGCATAGAGAATGTTAGCATTAACTCCTGATGAACCTCCTGACACCTTTAATTTCCTGCCAGAGCTTCAGCAAGCAAAGCTCACAGCAAAAACCCCATCCATATGACGCTTTACACATGACGTCTGACTCACGAATGATTTAAAAGAAATGGATTTTAAGATAAAGTACAATGCAATCAGAAGTCCTTAAAACAACAAATGTACTTGAGAAGCAAACTTGCATGAGATATTAAGGCTTGTTTTTATAGACAGCGTCTTTATTTTCTTACTGCACTTGCAAATTTAGCCCACACGTGCTTCAAATACAGAATACTATGCTTAAAAGTGCACAAAATACAGTCATATTAAAGATGCAGCTCATGAAAACAAGCCCTAGTATATTATGCAATGTTTCTTCACAAGTAAATTTATCTTTCTTTAAGCCATTTTTTTTGTTGCTAAAAATTTAGATTAAATATGGTTGTTAAGATCAATGCCATTTTTGTTAACTAAAATGTTTTAAGTGTTTATTTTAAAAAAATTAATTATATTTGGTAACTGAAATAAACCTGAAATAAAATACAATTTTTAGATTAAAAATGTGAAGAAAAAAACAAAAACAAATGAAACTTAAAAATACTGTAAAATATTTGTTTTTTTTAAAGTATTAAAATTACTAATACACATACATACATAGATACATCATACACACACACACTAAAATAAAAAAAATACTAAACCTTGAAACTTAAAAACTAAAGTTATAAAAATAAAATTCTAAACAAAACCAAAAATATAATTAATTAAATAAACAACACACACTACTCACAACAGATTTTTCCAGTATAAGCATTAAAATAGATATTGTAAATGAAGGAAATAAACAATTTTTATTATTACTTGTTAAGATTAGTGCTGTTGCTGTCAAAAAAAAGTATATATTATATATATATATATATTATTTTTGTTAACTGAAATCAACATGAAATAAAATATAAATACTACATTAAAAATGTGAAGAAAAAAGATAAAAATACTGAAGAAAGTTAAAAATACTGTAAAAATTAATTTTGAAGTACTAAAATTACTATACATACATATATACACACACACACATACATACATACATACATACATACATATATATACACATATACATATATATACACATACACACACACACACACATATATATGATAGAAACACGTACAATTGCTAAAACTTGAAACTTAAAAACAATAAAAAGTAAATTCAAAACAATTTAAAAAAATATAATTAATTAAATAAATAATAATTTACACACACTACAACACAATGTTTTTTTTCCAGTATAAGCAATAAAATAGATATTGTAAAGGAGGAAAAAAAAATATTTGTGTTACTACTTGTTAAGATTAGTGATGTTGCTGTTAACTAAAACATTTAAAATATTTATTTTAAAAAAATATTTAAAAAATATATATTTTTGTTAGCAGAAATAAACTTGAAATAAAATATAAATATTAGATTAAAATGTGAAGTAAAAACAAAAACAAACAAAAAAAGGTAAATATATAAAATAATAAAAAAATTATAAAAAACATAATATTATATACAAAAAATTAAAATTATTAAATTATTAAATTAAATTGCAAAAAAAAAAAAAAAATACAATTGCTAAAAATCTAAACTTACACTACACAACAATAGTTTTTTCCAGTATAAAAAGCATTAAAATAGATATTGTAAAGAGGAAATCCACCTACTTTTATTAGTACTTTCCAGTATTGCATGAATCATATTCATTCAATGCACCCACATCTCTGATTTTTTTTTTCCCTCATTGCAGTGCATTCTGGGATTAGTTTCTCTGTGACAGATACATGTGGTGTCAAAAAAGAAATATCTTAGAAGGAATTTACATTTTGAAACGAGCATTAATTATGTCATGTGGAAATGTTGTTGAATGATAACTAGACTTCGAGTGGGATCTTTTGTGCTGAATCGTGTGCGGGCCGGAGCGCTGTGAACACCAGCCAAACGGCAGCAAATCACTATCATATGTCAGCTGTTTGGACCCTCGCTCTTTCCGTAGAGGGGCCTGAATGAGTGTGTGTGTGTGTGTGTGAGATTTCCTAATGACTTTAGCAGACTCCAGAGCACCTCCACTCCCATTTTCCAGCCACAAATACAAACGTGACGCAAACAGACAGCCAGAAACCATTGAGAGAGAGAGACACAACTACAGCACACAATCAGAGCTCTGTGACCGACTAATGGCTCTCTCTCACACACATCATCTCCTCTGTTTTCTGTCGTCCTTTCATCAATTCACAGGCTGTTTTCTGTGGACTTTCTTCAGTGACTCTGCATGATGCCCATAAATATTAAATCATACCTCAGGATTTCTGTCCAAACAAAACAGACAGAGCAAATCATTTCCATTCAGACTTCTATGATGACATTTACGTAGTAAAGCCAAACTAATTCAGTGTGTTTACTCTATTCTCAGCAACTTTCAAATTCAATGATGGAATATTTACTCCAGTTTCCATCAAATAACATTATAAAAAAAACAATAAAGCAATTCATAATATCATTTATTTGTAATTATGTTTATTTTAATAATCTATAAATACTTTCATGTTTCTGAAAGAAATTTCTGCTCACCAAATCTGCATTTATTTGATTAAAAATACAGTAAAATTAGTAAAATTGTGAAATATTATTACCATTTCAAACAGCTGTTTTCTATGTGAATATCTTTTAAAATGTAATTTATTTCTGTGTTCAAAACTGAATTTTCTGCATCACTACTCGTCTTCAGTCTCACATGATCCTTCAGAAATCATTCTAATATGCTGAATTGCTGCTTAAGAAACATTTCTGATTATTGAAATCAGGAAACATATTTGTTTGGTTTTTTTCACAAAAGGTTGTGCCCTTGCTGAAATTAAGTTTCAAAATGTATACTTATTTTCATATTTTATAGTTCTCCACCATCCTCACACATCATGTTTAATAATAAAGATCAACAGATGAGAGCTTCCAGCAATCAATAAGGATTAAAGCGAGCTGTGTGTTGATCTGTGTGAAGAACAATGTGTGAGAAGTTAATTAAATTAGTAATTAACACTGACAGGAAGAGCAGAGAGTCCTATCGACTGATTCTGAGAAACACACTTGTCTATTAAAAACCATTTTCATCTTCATTAATTAGTCTCACATGTTTTCAGAGCCTCATGTGCTGAAAAAAGTTTCAACTACAATATTAAAAAAATATTTCTAATAATAGTTCATCAGATAATTAATAGTAATTTTTATTATTATTATTATTATTATTATTATTATTATTATTATTGTTGTTGTTGTTGCTGCTGATTTAAATTACATTGTTAGAACATATCATTTACTAATATACAATTATATAATTTATTATATTTAATATAAATTTTTAATATTTTAAATTATTTTATTTTCATCATTACTGTTTTTGTTGCTGTTGTTAATTTTAATTATATTGTTAGAACATAAAATGTACTAATATAAAATTACAGAATGTATTATATTTGATATTACTTTTTAATCATTTAAATTATTTTATGATCACCATTATTTATTATTATTATTATTATTATTATTGTTAATTTAAATAATATTGTTAGAACATAAAATGTACTAATATAAAATAATTGAATATATTATTGATGCAATAATATCAAATATAATAAATTATATTGGAAATTATTACATTTTAATAATATATTAAATTATTTTATGATCACCATCATTTTTTATTATTATCATTATTATTATTATTATTATTATATTAATATTATTATTATTGCTGTTGGTGTTGTTTTTATTATTAGTAGTAGTAGTAGTATTGTTGTTGTTGTTAATTTAAATTACATTATTAGAACATAAAATTGACTAACATGCACTTATATAATTTATTATATTTAATATTATTAAATTTGAATAATATATTACATTATTTTATTATCACCATTAGTGCTGTTGTTTTTTTTTTGTTTTTGTGTTAGAACATAAAATTTACTACTATAAAAGTATATAATTTATTATATTTAAAAACATATTAAATTATTTTATGATCACCATTATTTATTATTATTATTATTAAGAAAGAAATAAGAAATAAAAAGGTAAAATAAAATTTATTTTAATTATTATTACTGTCAAGGACAGTGTCTTAAAGGTAAAATGTGTCATTTTAAAGTTCTCCCATATTCCAGTTTAATATGCAGGTAACCACAGGTAAACATTGGCTAGTTTACTTCATGAAGCCCTTTTTGACCTGAAACCGCTTACAAACCACATCAGCATCACAGTGGAAAGTTTTGCACACATTTTCCACAAAAAGACGTAAAATCAACAGTTTTTGCAATTCATTTGGTGTCGCTTGTGGCACAGAACTCAAACACTTCACTTTTAACAAGGAGGAAGTCAGAAGGAGTTCAACATGTTTGTTCTGAGCGGATTAAACGTGAAAAGCACCTGCAGTAATACAGAGACATTAATGTTCAGATGTGACATCCACAAACACACATAATGAGTCCCTGAGAGAAACTAATGCATAAAACAAAAAAAGAAGTCATTAAGATGTAGCGCAGCTCTTAAGCAGATCAGAGCGTGACTGCAGACGTGACAGACGCAGAAACGCTGCAGACCAGAGCGAGGAGGAAAATCCATCAGGATGAGGGGGATAAAAGCACCGCTTCAGCTTCATTAGTGTCACTGCCAGCTGTGGGGCGTCCCGAGTAATACAGCATAAAATATTAACCAGCAGCTGCGCCCTCAACACCCCGATCTATCACACCCAACCTGTCGCCCGACCAGCCGTCTCTCACAATCTCACGTCAAACAAGTTTCATTCATCCAGAGAAAAACACATCATGAGTCATTTCTGCAATGCAGCACATGATCCCATCACACATGTCTGAATATGTGGCAGAAAATGATAACATTTACAACTTTTAAATAAGTAAATTAAGTTAAGTTTTCTTCTATTACAAGTGAAGGGTGAATTTCAAATTCAAAATAAATAAAGCTAAGCTTTGGTTAATTGAAATAAAGCTGAAATCAGTGTTATTTTAGTATCATTGAGATACTATTACAGTTTTACTAATATTTTGAATCAGTTTTTATTTTTATATTTTCTGTGTTTGTTTTAATTTGAGTTAGTTTTAAGAATGTTTGGTGTTTTTGTCATTTTTAAATGCTTTTAAAATGCCTGTATAGTTTTTATTAATTGTATTAATTTATTTTACTTTTAGCTATTTTAGTACAGTAATCAGGTTAAACTCAACGGAAATAAAATAAATTTAAGTGTTTTTATATTTATATATTACTCTAGTATTTATATAAACTTTAAAATAAACTTTAACCAAAATAAAATCAAAACATAAAAACACAAATTTATTTTATTTAGTTAAACCTGTATGGGATTATTTTTGTGCCAATAAGAATGAACGTAACTTTATAAAACTGAATGTAACTTTCCAAGAAACGATCAAAAATATGACACTGCAAAAGAAGAAAAACACAATGAAAATGAAAAAATGAACTCAGTCGCACGAATTTAACATGCTCTTCAAATATGCTTCATTCTTTGTTAATGATTTTCAAAGAATCGTTTTCGCGAATCATGGATTCTGAATGCGTTGCCACAGCTTTCGCTTACGCTTCGCAAATTTTCGTTTGCTGTTTTGGCACAAACCTCTCGTGGGGGCGGGCTTAACAGCGATCTACTCTGATTGGCTAATGAGCTTTTGATGGACAGTTGCTCTCTGACCTGGAAGCACGGACGGTGACGTCAGTGGCGCAATACGTCGAGCTTTGTTTATAGAAACTATCAGAACTGTTGCACACTGTACATGAATAAAACTTTTATCGATGTTATTGATTAACGTTACTTTAGCAACACGAACTTACTTCAAGCTGCCCTGAGGGACAAGCTGAGGTGGAAGATGATGCTGCTCCGTGTCTCTCCTGGGAGCTCATCTTTAGAAACTAAGAGACGACCGTAGGTGAAATACTAATAACATTAATACTTAATATAAACAAAGCACGACGTATTGCACACCGCAACAACTTTCCAATATGTGCGCCACTGACGTCACCGTCCGTGCTTCCAGGTCAGAGAGCAACTGTCCATCAAAAGCTCATTAGCCAATCAGAGTAGATCGCTGTTAAGCCCGCCCCCACGAGAGGTTTGTGCCAAAACAGCAAACGAAAATTTGCGAAGCGTAAGCGAAAGCTGTGGCAACGCATTCAGAATCCATGATTCGCGAAAACGATTCTTTGAAAATCATTAACAAAGAATGAAGCATATTTGAAGAGCATGTTAAATTCGTGCGACTGAGTTCATTTTTTCATTTTCATTGTGTTTTTCTTCTTTTGCAGTGGCATATTTTTGATCGTTTCTTGGAAAGTTACCTTCAGTTTTATAAAGTTACGTTCATTCTTATTGGCACAAAAATAATCCCATAAACCTGACATACTAAAATAACTAAAACTGAAACAAATTAACACAATTAAAAACATTGTGTTAAAAACATTAATAAAATATTAATAAAACTGTAGTAGTATCTCAATGATGCTAAAATAATTATTTCAGCTTTATTTCAATAAACCAAGGCATAGCTTTATTTATTTAATTTATATATACATGAACTTGGGCATTTTTTTAGTCTTAAGTTTTTTTATTTTAATTTTTTAATTTAATTTTATTTTATTGATTTTTTTTTTCATTTGTTTCAGCCAAAGTTATTATAGTTAACTAAAAATAAAACCACAAAAATAATTTTTGTTATTTAAATTAAAATAAACTTTAACCAAAATAAATCAAAACAAAAACACTTGAATTCATTTTATTTCTATTTAGTTCACCTACTAAAATAACTAAAACTGAAATAAATTAATAAAATTAATAAAAGCTATAGAGACATTTTAAAAGCATTTTTAAAAAACACCAAAAAACTCACTCAAATTAAAAATATTAATTTTAAATATTAATAAAACTGTAACAGTATGTCTGATGGTAATATAAGATATCAGCTTTATTTCAATTAACCAAAGCATAGATTTATTTAATTTAATATATACGTATATATGTATATAAAAATATTTTTATGTATAATTACAAATGTATTTCTAAGTTTTAAAAATATGTATATATAATACATATGACAAAAAAAAAGACTTAAAATATGATATTAATTAAATTAACTTAATAATCAGATGAGATAGTTTCAACGTACATCAGATACCAAATATGTGTTGGATTTGTATAGATTTCTCTGATCCAATGTTTGCATGATCTTCATGAGTTTACACTGCTTTTGAAATCTCCTCTATTAGGGGTTTCCAAATCTTTAATTGAATTTCCATGCATTTCCCATCATTTGTGGCTTTTAACATATAATTATATACTTAGCATACTTTAACAACCAATTATAGAGACTGAATGCACAAAGAGCAGTTTCTAATCAATGAAATATTTCAGAACGGAGCACAATCCATCACCACTACAGTCCATGAACCATGACGTTTACAGTCCAAAAATAAAACGCAGTCTTTTAAAATGCAGGCTCAGGTTGTGGCGTTTTGGCTCTTTACACACATGCAACAAGATTGAGCGTGTCAGATATCAGCGCAAAACAAAACAGAGCTGCTTCACAGACTAAAGACGCTTTAATCTCGCTCTGCACATGTGCGTTCAGACGGATGGCTCTAATTGTTCTAGTCGAATGATTTTGGCTGCCGTCCCTCCGCACGCACACGTTTTCCGTCAGGATCTTTTTGCGCGGTGGTCTCTCTCCTAAATTCCCGTCGTCTGGACGGGCTCCATCCCTCCCCTCTCATGACGTCGCTACCTTTCCTCTCTCTACATTCTCTTCTTTCTGCAAATATTTTTCCACTCCGCCGTCCAAACCATGAGGGCCTTTCTTTAGGCACTGATTTACATTTCCTTCACTTTTACTGGAATATTTCATTGGCTTTTTCGGCTTCGCCTCACTATATGATTTGGCTTCAGCGCAGGACGGGAACCTGAAACCAGAATCAGTCTGACTAGAGCAATATGCGCAGAACAAAATCGTCTTTCAATTAAAGTTTTTTGTAACTGTAATAATTTACTGTAAAGGAAACCAGGCAAATGACAAGAGCTTTCAGATGAGATCCGTATCAGACAAAAGTGAACTGAAAATTTAGGCTCATTAGTGTCCAAGCTGAAAGTTTGCACTGTTTTGGGATGCAGTTGCCATGGAAACGGTGTGATGCTGGACAGGAGATGACAATGCGGTCAAAACATGGCCAGAAAACTTGACAAAAACAGCTAAAACTGCTACTGTGAAAAACTATGCAAGCGATGACACTAAAAAAAAGCAACCAATCACATTTTTTTTGTTTATGCATGCCATTTAGGGGTGGGTTTTAAAAAAATCTGACAACGTAAATTTCAGTGGTCGAGTTTGGGATGCAGTTGCCATGGAAACGGCATGATGCTGGATAGACAGGAGATGACGACAAAGTCAAAACATGGCCAGAAAACTTGACAAAAGCAGCTAAAATTGCTGCTGTGAAAAACTATGCAAGCGATGACACTAAAAAAGCAACCAATCACTTTTTTTTTGTTTTTGTTTATGCAGTCAGTGGTCCAGTTTGGGATGCGGTTGCAATGGAAATGGTGTGATGCTGGACAGATGACGACGCAGTCCAAACATAGCCAGAAATCTTGTCAAAAACAGCTAAAACTGCTGCTGTGAAAAACGATGCAAGCAATGACAATTAGCCCACATAAAGCACGCAATCACAGTTTGTTTGTGCCATTTATGGGCGAGTCTTGAAAAAGCTGACAATGCAAGCGATGACACCAAAAATAGCCCAGTGATTGACATATAAAGCAACCAATCACAGTTTGTTATGTTTTTGTGTACCATTTAGGGGCGGGTTGTGAAAAAGCTATAACGTAAATGTCAGTGGTCCAGTTTGGGATGCGGTTGCCATGGAAACAGTGTGATGCTGGATGGACAGGAGATGACGACACAGTCAAAACATGGCCAGAAAACTTCTGACAGTGAAAAAGGATGTAAGAGATAACACTAAAAATGCAAACGATGACACCAAAAATAGCCCAGTGAATGACACGTAAAGCAACCAATCACAGTTTGTTTTGTTTTTGCGTGCCATTTAGGCGCGAGTTTTAAAAAAGCTGACAATGCAAATTTGAGTGGTCCAGTTTGTGATGTGGTTGCCATGGAAACGGTGTGATGCTGTATATCATTAACAGTATTGATAGTCAACAGAATGCAAAAATGTTGACTTTTTTGTGGTTCGAAAATTACAATGGCAGACTAAAAAACAACATGAAACAAAAGAAAAAGTGGAAAATGCCTGTCGACATTAAAATCTGATTTTTTTTGTATCATTTAGCACAGATTATTTCACAGATATACCATATTTTCCAAAAAAAAAAACTTCTGTAAAAAAACAAAACAAAAACACCTTAATTTGCATCTGTGTATTAGATGCATTTTATTATTAGATTCAAAAATAATGTAAAACACCAGTAAATAAAATGTTTACAACACTTTATAAACTTGCATTTTAGTTTCTCTCACTGCACAACAAATCCAGCATTCAGAACAGAACTAGAATGATAAATATAAGTATAAAACAGACATAAATCATAGCGTCATTCATTATAAACAACATTTATTATAAATGCTAAGCCTAACTAATTTCTTTAAAGCAAAGTACGTGGAAAATGCACGTTACTTAAACTCATAAACTCCCTCGTTTGATGCGGAATGTGGAATATAAATCAAAGCACATTTAAGATGATTAAAAAAAGTGACTTGTGTTAAGCATAATATAAAAGCATATACTTAGTTTCATCATTTACTCACCCTCAAGTTGTTCCAAACTCGTATGAGTTTCTTTCTTTGCTTGAACACAATGCCTTCCATAGTATTTTTTTAACTTGTTTCTATCTGTTTAGTCATGAACATTCTTCAAAATATCATCTTTTTTGTTTCAAACAAGGATGAAACTCATACAACTTGAGGATGAGCAAAATGATGACAGAATTGTAAAAATGTAGTGCACATATTTAAAATAAAATCAAGTATTCTGTTTTATTTTAAATGTATAAATATAAGAAAATAAATAATACAAAATAACAATAAAACCATATATTATTAAAATATAAAGTATTAAATAATTATTATATTTTATAATAATATTATCTAATAATAATTAAATAATTTTAATTAAATAAAAAAAGTATTAGAAAAACAAAAACTAGAAAAAATAAAATTAAAAATTATTTAGAAAATATTTAGAATAAAAAAATAATTATTTTGTTGTTTATTTAAAATAAAACTATTTTTAAAATAAATAGTTAGAAAATGATTCATAGAAAATATGACAGAATTGTAATTCTGTCTCTTTAAGTGTCTCAAACAACATCACAAACCAACTAAACCTCTTTTAGAGGCACTTCCAGCTGAACTAGTAAACACGACTCTGATGGTTAATGAGTGATCAGACGGTCATTTGGACGCAAAAACCTCCTGTGATCATTTCAATTACAAATCGCTTATCTAAAGCAGGCCGAGCGAAAGCAACAAAGACACGAGACGACAGAAGAGAAGGATTAGTGTTCGCTTTCCACACGGGAAAAACAAATCCCGGCTCTCTCCTGCGGGATCTCCAGACTCTGTTACTGTAATGACTGAACGCAGAGGAAAAAAAACAGCGGCTCTGGACAATGCGATCCATTGAGAGCGGACGGAGACGGGCTGGAGCTGCACAAACCCGCATTGATTCGCCCGTCGCCCCTCTGAGCTTTACACAAGAGCGACGCTCGAAACGGCGACGCGCGGGACGGTGCTGACCCACAAACACAATTACACACACGCAAACGCCACAGAATACGCTTGTGCTCGCTCGCGTCACAGCGCCGGCGGACGCGTCTGTCAGTCGTTAGGCTTTCACACACCACTGCAGATCTTAATGCACGTGGAAAAGTTTGGATCAAAAGCCTCAAACAAACATTAAGAGTTTTTCCCAGAATCCTTCTAATGAAATCAAGGAGGCTCTTGACATTTGTGCTGCTTTTATGAAGAGAGGCTAAAGTTGATTAGTGTCTGATTATGCTGTAATTGTGCAAATCTATAGAGGGAGCGCGGCTCTGGAGGAAACGTGCTGCCATCTACAGGACGCTCGGAGACGACACAAGAATAAAAACTAAACTAAACTAAACTAAAAATTTAATGCACATATTTAAAATACAATCAAGAATTCTGTTTGGTTTTAAATATATAAATAAGAAAATAAATAACACAAAATAACAATAATACCATATATTATTAAAATATAAAGTATTTTGTTTTATTTTACTTTAAAATAATTTTAATTAAATTAAAAAAAAAATTCAAATAAGTATTAGAAAAACAAAAACTAGAAAAAATAAAATGTAAAATAATTTAGAACATATTTAGAATAAAATGTAATTAAGTATTTTGTTTTGTTTATTTAAAATAAAACTATTTCTTAAATAAATAAATAGTTAGGAAATTATTCATAGAAAATAATATAAAAAAATATTTTGTGCACATATTTAAAATAAAATAAAAATAAAATAAAATCAAGTATTCTGTTTTTTTTTAAACATAATAACAATAAAACCATATATTAATAAAATAAAAAGTATATAAAATAAATATTAGAAAACAAAAACTAGAAAAATAAAATTAAAAATAAATTAAACCTATTTAGAATAAAATAAAATAAGGTATTTTGTTTTGTTTTATTTAAAATAAAATAAAACTTTAAAATAAATATTAAAAAACAAAAACTAGAAAAGATAAAATGTAAAATAATTTAAAACCTATTTAGAATAAAATAAGGTATTTTGTTTTATTTTATTTAAAATAAAACTATTTTTAAATAGGTAAATAAATTAAATAAATAAATAAATATGTTGGAAAATGATTAATAGAAAATAAAAGAAAAATTTAGTGCACATATTTAAAATAAAATCAAGTATTCTGTTTTATTTTAAACAAATAAGAAAATAAATAATAGCAAATAACAATAAAACCATATATTCATAAAATAAAAAGTATGTAAAATAAATATTAGAAAACAAAATAAAAAATAATTTAAAACATATTTAGAATAAAATAAAATGAAGTATTTTGTTTTGTAATAAATAAATACATAAATAACAGTTTAAAAAATTATTCTTAGAAAATAAAATTAAAAAAAAAATATTAAAATGAAAAATTATTTAGAACATATATTTATAATAAAATAAAATTAAGTATTTAATTAAATAAATAATAAATAAAAAATATAAATATTTAGTTAGCTAGTTATTTAGAAAATTAAAATAAGATTAAATTAATTCATAAAATTAACTTCCTACTAACTTTCCCACAAACTTCCAGCAGCTATTTCCCAGCGGTTACAGTATCAAGCCAGTAAACACAACTGTAAACCAGCTAATCAGACTGAAGCTCGCCGTTTTTTGTGCATGATATGCATCAGACTGAAGTAGCGCACAATGACAGGACCAATAAACACACAATATGACAGAGCGCCCTCTACCTGTCTGTAGGTGCAGATGATGATTTCCCGCAGGTGGTAGTGCAGCGGCGTCATCGTCTCGCTGACGGAGTCTAACGCCATATCAACCTCACGCTTCATCCGATGACCGTCAGGAAGCAACCGGACCAACTTCATCACCACCTACAACACACACAGAAATAATATAGTGTAAATACATATGCACCTGTTATTAATTTAACAAAACTAGTGTGCTGACAGAGCTGATATTGGTTTGATGTGGACGAAAAGCATGTCTGTAAGCTTTATAAACCAAATACAAAAATAAATCGATCTTAACCTGATGCTTCAGCAGTAATTAAATAATAATAATAATAATAATAATAATAATAATAATAATAATAATTTATTAATATTATTATTATCATCATTAAATAATCATTATCAACTATTAAATAATAATAATTAAAATAATAGTAATATTTAATAATAATAATAATAACAGTATTAATAATAGTATCGATAATAGTTACTATTGAATATTAATAATAATTTTAATAATAATAATGATTTAATAATAATAATAATAATGATGATGAAGTATTCTTATTATTAACATTATTATAATTAAATAATTTAGTAATATAATGAATATTAAAAGTAATAATAATTACTATTAAATATTAATTTAATAGTATTCATAATAAAAAATATCAATAATAATAATAATAATAATAATAATAATAATAATAATAATAATAATAATAATAATAAGAAGAAGAAGAAGAAGAAGAAGAAGAAGAAGAAGAAGAAGAAGAAGAAGAAGAAGAAGAAGAAGAAGAAGAAGAAGAAGAAGAATTATTATTATTATTATTATTATTATTATTAAAAAAGTAATATAATTAAGTAATATTAATAGTAATAATAATTACTATTAAATATTAACAAAAATACCTAACAAAAACAATAATAATAATAATAATAATAATAATTATAATAATAATAATAATATTATTATTATTATTATAATACAACAGCCTGGCATATTACACAAAGACAATTCATCAAAACATAACACAGAAAAGTATAATAAAAGTATAAATTATAAAGTATAATCAAAATACTAAAATACAAAATATACAAATAAATATTACTAAAATTACTAAACATATAAATAAAATATTATAATAAATGACAATTTATAATATAATAAAATATAAAATAATTTAATAATATAACAAATGTTTTAATTACAGTACAAATATTATATTTATATTTATATTTATATTTATATTTATATTTATATATATATATATATATATATATATATATATATATACATATTCACACATATAATGTTTAAGTGTTGTTGAATTTAATTATACATTTTGAATTTTATCATGAACCAAGTACAAAATAAATGGAAATTATTATTATTATTATTATTATTATTATTTATTATAAAAGCATAATAAAAATACTATAATAAAAATATTTGTAAAATAGTTATTATAAATTATAATAATTTTATTATAATAAAAATATTCATTATAAAATATTTAATAATAATAATAATAATAATAATAATAAATTCTTATTATTATTTAAAATATTTAATATAAATATAAACATTCTTGAGTTTGATCTGCCCTACTTCTCCCAGTATATATAACCTGTACAGGGTCACTGAAGATCTTTCTTTAGGTTTTCAGCTCATTTTAGTGTTTCTAGGGCAGTTGATCCCTCAGGTCACTGTGGTCCTAAATCCACCCTGAGGTCAACATTGACTCCATGTGAATCTGTGCTTCATTTACCAGAGTAATGTGTGAAATTACCCTGAGGAACTGAAATCACACAGAGCGTAAGATCACATGACGATGGGTCACGAGCGGGTCAGAACAATCCGTATCAGGACGGGTCACATCCCAAACACATGCGTCATTCAACGAATGTGGGTCAGAAATTAGGCCTTTTTTTTTTTTTTTTTTTTTTTTTTTTAAGCACGCCATCTCACAACTCATTCACGGCCTGAATTAATTCAACTAATTACATGTTTTGTTCCTAATAGAGATACAGGACAAGATGGCTTACAATAATTATTCACAAAGAAAGAGCTCACAATCTCAGATTTTCAGAGACAGCGTCTCTGATGCAATAAACCACGTTTCATGTTACAAAAACCCAGTGGAATCAGAAAAACCATAAACCACAGCTGGCAAAAGCGAAAACAGACACGGAGCAGCCAAACGGACTTCTGGGAAGGACAGGACAGGTCTTGTTTTTGGTTTCCAAAATCTAAACTGCTCAGACAAGAAACCATTGAAGATCTCAATGCTGACGTGTAGGAAAAAGAAACGCAGAAAACAGCCGAAATCACACATGAAATGTACTATTTACTAATGCACTTTGATTTTCTGATGTTTGACATCTTTGGAAAATCCTAAATATGAACGCTTAAAGCAATTTATGAACTCAAGTGTTCTTTCTATTCTCGTTTATAAAGAACACTTTTATTCAAAATACCCATTTATTGTAATGCACAGGGAGTATATTGGAAAAGGAAAATGAAAATGCAGTAGTGCATCACCTCAAACTCGCCCTTCGTGTATTTGGCATCAGGAACGCTTACGATTTCATCCTCACAAAACTCTGGAAAACCCTGTTAAACAAATAAAAAAAAAATCTTAAATATAGAAAATTGCTGCAATGAATTGTCAAACAATATCACTGTTCTGTGTACTTATTATTACATATTTATATGGTCTTTTTATGCCATGCAAACATTCAAAGATCCATCATTTAAGAGTAGAAATACAAAAATCATTTCAGTAAAAATACAATGTGGTTCAAAAGTCTGAGAGCACTGAAGAGAATTATATACAATGTTAAATTAAATGAAATAATTCGTTACAAAATGTATGTGTGTATATATATATATGAAAACATTATCAGTATCATAATTTAACTGAAATGTGAAATATACTATATTTAAAAATACTTTTATGGTGCTTTTTTGTCCCTTTGGAGCTTGATAACCATGGTGTCTTTGAAATGTCTTTGTGTTCAACAAACAAATAAACTTAAAAATAAAATAAAATAATAATAAAATAATTCTCTGTTTTATAAAATAATTAAATAAATAATAGAAAATAACAATAAATTAAAATAAAAAGTATTTTATCTTATTTAAAATAAAATTATTTAAAATAAATATCAGCAAAACAAAAACATTTACAAAAGGAAATAATTTAGAACATATTTAAAATAAAAAAGTATTTTGTTTTATTTTATTTAAAACAAAATTATTTAAAATGAACATCAGCAAAACAAAAAAAATATTTAAAAAAGGAAATAATTTAGAACATATTTAAAATAAAAAAGTATTTTGTTTTATTTTTATTAAAATAAAACTACTTTAACATAAATAAATAAATAAATAAATAAAAAGTTAGAAAATGATTAATGATCAGCATCACAATTTGAGTGAAATGTGAAATATACTATACTTAAAAATAGTTTTACGGTGCTTTTTTGTCCCTTTGGAGCTTGATAATCACGGTGTCTTTTTAAACAAATAAACGTAAAAGTAAAAGTAAAAGTAAAAGTAAAATAATAAAATTAAATTAAATTAAAATTTAGTGCACATATTTAAAATAAAATAATATATTCTGTTTTATTTTAAATATATAAACAATAAAATAAATAATAGAAAATAACAATAAAACCATATATTAATAAAATAAAAAGTATTTTGTTTTATTTCATTTAAAACAAAATTATTTACAATAATTATTACAAAACAAAAAATATACACAAAAAATTATTTAGAACATACATTTAAAACAAAAAAAGTTTTGTTTTATTTTATTTTGTTTTATCATCACAATTTGTGTGAAATGTGAAATATACTATACTTAAAAATACTTTTATGGTGCTTTTTTGTCCCTTTGGAGCTTGATATTCAACAAATAAATAAACTTAAAAGTAAAATCAAATCAAATAATAATTATTATTGTTATTGTTATTGCCCAACTCTAGGCATGAATATATTAAGACATTATAAACATTAACATCATGACTTTCTGTAAAGCTACTGTACTTTAAATCCTACAAATGAGTTCATTTTCAGTGTCGTCTCACAGTTTTGAATCTCTCTGTATAATTTCTGTATTGTGTGATTGAGACGTACGTTGAAGTGCCAGAGCGTGAGCGCAGCGATCACCATGGCCGTGGTCGTCCGGCCTTTACCGTTAGAGCAGTTAAAGACGAACGCAGAGAGCGAATCTTCAGCGAGACAAGATTTCATCGCCTCCAGGAGCCTGTCGAAACCCTGAACACACACACAGAACATTATCAATGTGACCAAATGAAAGTGATAAAGCAGACTGAGATAAATCACTTCACAAACGCATTCATGAGACTCTATAAAACACACAAAAGAAAGATAATGAAACTGTCAGACTGAACCACAATAAAACCAGGCTTTCATTCAGAATAATAGAAGTGAAGTCTATTACAGCAAAAGTTCACACATTGATGACAAATGCTGTCAGATTTACCCTCCATCATGTCATTCCTTATTTCTTCTGGAGAACACGAAGAGAGAAATCTAGAGCTCTTCAGATTTGCTTATGACACAAGTGAGAAGCAGTAAAATAAAACCTGACATGACCTCTCAAGGTAGAATGTTTTTTTCATCTACATCTTATTAATTTTAACTTATTTAATCATATTTTAATATCTTTCAGTGAATAGTGAATTTTAATCGTCTTCAGAAGACTTCAAAAATAATTGCATGCGTGATACGGACTACTTAAAAATACTTTTATGCTGCTTTTTTGAAGCGTGATAATCACAGTTTCTTAAAATAAATGAATAAATAAATGATAGAAAAAGAAAACTTAAATAAAACAATATAAACAAATCAAAATAGAATTGTTGATGACATTTCTAAGTGAACTATAAAACTAAATAAAACTAAATATATAATAAAACAAAACTAAATAAAAGAAAAGAAAATAACCTGAGGGTTAGTTGATCTAGTTCTGGGTGAACTATAAATAAATAAAACAAAAACAAAAACAAAAACAAAAACAAACAAACAAACAAACAAAAAATCAAAACAAAACAAAACAACCTGAGGGTTAGTTTACGACATTTCTGGGTGAACTATAAAAAAAAATAAATAAAATAAAATAAAATAAAATAAAACAAAAAACAAAAATAAAACAAACAATAATATAAAATAAAATAAAACTAAATATAAAACAAAACAAAACAAAACAAAATGAATAAATAAATAAATAACCTGAGGGTTACTTGATGACATTTCTAGGTGAACTATAAAATAAAAAAAAGAAAAAAGAAAGAAAGAAAACTAAATATAAAACTAAACTAAACTAAAAATACATAAAAAAAAAAAAAAAAAAAAAACAATTAAAAAAAATAATAATAACCTGAGGGTTAGTTTATGACATTCTGGGTGAACTATATAAAAAATAAATAAAATAAAATAAAATAACATAAAAGCAAAAACAAAAAACAAAAACAAAACAAATCAAAATTAAATAACCTGAAGGTCACTTGATGACATTTCTGGGTGAACTATAAAATAAAATAAAAACTAAAACTAAATAAATAAATAAATAAAAATAAAACCAAATATAAAAATAAACTAAACAAAAAAATAAAGTAAAGTAAAGTAAAATTAAATTAAATTAAATTAAATAACCTGAGGGTTAGCTGATCTAATTCTGGTTGAACTATAACAAACAAACAAATAAATAAA
This sequence comes from Labeo rohita, assembly GCF_022985175.1. Classification (NCBI taxonomy): domain Eukaryota; kingdom Metazoa; phylum Chordata; class Actinopteri; order Cypriniformes; family Cyprinidae; genus Labeo; species Labeo rohita. The sequence goes on along the minus strand of NC_066880.1, from coordinate 1,173,639 downwards.
TAAATAAAAAACAAAACAAAAAAAAAAATCGAAACGAAACAAAATAACTCTAGGGTTAGTTCATGACTTTTCTGGGTGAACTATAAAAAAAAAATAAAATAAAATAAAATAAAATAAAATAAAATAAAATAAAATAAAATAAAATAAAATAAAATAAAATAAAACAAATAAAACAAAAACAAAGAACAAAACAAAACAACAAAAAATAATATAAAGCTGAGTTGGTGACATTTGTGGCTGAACTATTTCTGCAATATCTGAACTGGCAGTGACTCTGACAAACACCAGAGGGAGCAGAAGATATTTTCTTTGTCCCGTCATCAGCCTTCAACATCATCTGAATGGAATGATCTTTTAGAGGTCTGTTAAAGCGTGTTTCACCTCTTCAGTCGGAGCGGAGCATTCTGGGAAGGCAATGCGTCTGTACTGCAGTCCCTGATGTGAACTCTTGTGCTGGTTAAAGATCTCCTGCACCGTCACGCAGCTCTTGAACATCTTCATCTGCTTCTCCTGCTCCAGAGTCACTTCAAGCCATTTCTGACTTGCAAGAAGTTCCTCTTTCAGAGCCGTTTCCAGTCTCTGTCACACACACATACTTCAGGTAAATATTTTACGCCTGCAGCTTTGGAAAGCTTTGGAAACAACGACAGATTCTGACCTCGATCTCGTGCGTCTGTGATGAAAGCACACATATGTGCTGGTCCACACGTGTGGGTTCTCTTGGACAGAAGATCTGTCCGTTGGCCTCCAGAACCAGCTCATCCTGCAAATTCACCCACAAAACACTGCTGTGCTTCCTCTTCTCATCCGTCAGATATGCCAGAACGGCTCCCGTCGCCTGAAACGGAAGTGATGCTGCCGATGAGCTCTAACAAACCCCACGGGAGCAGAGTCATTCTGAAGGAGCTTTTGGGAAGCGTTACCTCAGATGTCGGCTGTGCCATCCCGTACACTGACATTTTGGGCACTCGTCTGAAATTAGCCACTTTCATCTGCTTAATGGTGCTCAGAACGTCAGGCGCTAAATATTCATCTGCAACCTAGAAATACAACACATCCCTTCAGAAATAATCCACCGTCTTTATTGGTTTAGTCAAGGTTTACAGAGAAATGTGTCATCTTGGGATAATGTACAACTGCTGCCAAATTCCAGTTTTAATATGCAGAGATTATCTTTACTTTTTTTTTTTTTTTGTAATTTTGCAAAACAACCTTGGGTTTTCGAAAGGAGCATTAAAATATAATAATAACAATAATAATAATAATAATAATGTTTACAGATCTCAGGAATAATTATAATTATAGCAATTAATTAATTATTATAAAAATAGTGAATTATGCAAGGTAATAATAATAATAATAATAATAATAATGTTTGGTGATATCAGGAACAATTATACTTATAGCAACTAATTATTATTATAAAAACAGTAAATTATGTCATTTAATAATAATAATAATAATAATATTTTTTGCACACCTGAACTTAAAAAGAGCAGTTCAAAAACTGCTCAAAAAGTTAAAAAAAAAAAAAAAAAAAAAAAAAAAAAAAGTACAAATATTATTATTATTTTTTTAAATATTGAAAAATATTTTTCAATTTTAAATAAAAATAATCCACCATCCTTATTGGTTTAGTCAAGGTTTACAGAGAAATATGTCATCTTAGGATAACGTGTAACTGCTGCCAAAATAATTCCACCATTTTAATATGCATAAACAAACAAGGTACAAATGATCCATCTTTATTTAATTTTTTTTATTTTGCAAAACAACCTTGGGTTTTGGAAAGCAGCTTTAAAAATAATAATAATAATAATAATAATAATAATAATAATAATAATAATGTTTACAGATCTCAGGAATAATTAGAATAATATAAAATATAAATAATAATTAATTATAGCAATTAATTAATTATTATTATAAAAACAATGAATTATGCCATTAACGATTACAAACCTCAAAAAAAAAAATATATATATATATATTTTACAAATATAAAAGAATATATTACAAATATTTTAAATATTAAAAATACTTTAAAATTGTAAATAAAAATAATCCACCATCCTTATTGGTTTAGTCAAGGTTTACAGAGAAATATGTCATCTTAGGATAATGTGTAACTGCTGCCAAAATAATTCCCCAGTTTAATATGCAGAGACAAGAAACAAGGGACAAATGATTCATTTTGGATTTCTTTAATTAATTAATTTATTTATTTATTTATTTATTTTTAATTTTGCAAAACAGCCTGGTTTTTGGAAAGGTGCTTTAAAAATATAATAATAATAATAATAATAATAATAATAATAATAAAACAAAGAAGGTCAAAAAGGGTTTTAAACAGTATGCAAAAACAGCTCAAAAAGTACCAAAACAATTGCAAACCTCAAAAAAAGAAATAAAATATTTGTTTTAAAATAAATATTTTATGAATACATTTAAATATTTAACAAACATTTTAAAATATGTTAAATATTAGGAAAAAATTCCAAATTTATTTATATTTATATTTATATTTATATTTATATATATATATATATATAATATTTATACATTTATTTAAATATTAAGAAAAAATGGAAAATTTAAATAAAATAAAAATATTTAAAATATTTAGCTTGATAATTGAGGTGGACAACATTTTTTTTTATTTGCTTTGTCAGACTGTAATTTAACAAAAATGGTAGCAAAGACGTAACAAAATATGAACTGAAAAAAATTACTTTCAAAATGTTTTTTTCTTTTTTTTCTTTTTTTTTTAATCTTGCAAAATTAGAATTAGAAATAATTTGCAAAATTAGAAATAATTTCATATAAATTAAAAAATAATTGTAACACTCACAGTCTATTACAACAGCCCTCAAATATATTTAGTTTGTTCAAGGTCTGTTTTAAACCTTTTTAAAAACACCACAAGTCATTCAGTTCAACTTCCTCAGTTCAGTTCATTCAGCGCTAAAGAAAGCATTCAAGGTCGCTGCTTAGAAAGAAAAAGCCGAGCACCAGCATCACGCTTTTACAGTTCATCTGTTGACAAGTCACACTCTCCTTAGTTACTGTTGCTAAGTGGGAAAGTCATTTCCATGCAGAGCAAAGCCACATTAATCTCAAAGAAACACTTCCACAATCAGGACAGAGAAAGCAAAGCGAGTCTGCTGAGACGTCAGCTTTCTTAAATCATCAAAACTTCTTCATGCTGCTCTTTGGAATATACTGCAAGTGAATGAAGTAATTCACACTCACTGAACACTATATTCAGATCTTCTGAACTCATACAATGTGTTTGAATAGGAACAAACCAACAGTGGTTATCGAGTCATGATTATTCAATGACTATGAACTTGTTTATATGCACAGACATTACATTTCTTGTCTATATTTGGGTTGCAATCATCATGTGAATATGATGTTTATATCTGCTTTCTTATTTTTTTTTCTTATGTAGCAAGTTTAATAATAAAAAAAAGTGAAACTACTTTCTGTACAAGTTTGGAACAGGCAGATATTTCTCTTTTTTTAATATAATTTGATAATAATAAAATAATGATGGCCTGACTTTCCATTTTGTTCTGTTGTTGTCTGGCATTTTTTAATGTGATAAGCATTAGCCGTAATTAAATTACTGTGAAAGGTAGTAATAAATCTAACAATCGAGCAAACAGCAGCATTTAAAATCTACCAAGAAATAACACACGCATAGATCTCCACAATCTACTAATATGGGAATATTCTGATGCACGTACACGTAAACATCACATAAACAACTCGAATACAGAGCTTAAATGAAATCTGATGTGTCTAAATGTAGTCTGTCTTCAGAAGATCTGAAATATGGCACATAAATCAAATAGACTAGAGTTTTGAAATCTTTGATACTTTTATGATACATTTTTGTTCATTTGAACATCACAAACAAAATTGATACTTTGTTTCATTTTGACTGTGAGTTTGTTCTTTTTACGTTCTCTTCATCTGAAACTTTGTATCACTGTGAATGTAACAGGATTTGACATTTTGTAACACTAATAGCAACATTCCATTTCTCTTGAACTAAATCCTAATGAAAATGAAAATTCATGTATTTTCACATAGTGACAGTTTAAACATGCTAGCAACTTGCTAACCATACTAAAATCATGCTAGAAACATGTTAGAACCTGCTAATCATGCCAGAGACATGCTAGCATCTTGCTAATCAGACTAAAAACATGCTAGCAGCATGCTAACAACTTGCTAATCATGCTTGCAAATCATGTTAACAACATGCTAGCAACTTGCTAATCAGACTAAAACATGCTAGCAGCATGGTAACAACTTGCTAATCATGCTAGAAACATGCTAACAACTTGCTAATCATGCTTGCAACATGCTAGCAACTCGCTAATCATGTTTGCAACATGCTAGCAACTTGATAATCACGCTTGCAACATGTTAACAATTTGCTAATCATGCTAGAAACATGCTAACAACTTGTTAATCATGTTAGTAACATGCTAGCAACTTGCTAATCAGGCTAAAACATGTAGACAGCATGCTAGCAACTTGCTAATCATGCTTGCAATATGCTAACAACTTGCTAATCATGCTAGAAACATGCTAACAACTTGCTAATCATGCTTGCAACATGCTGGTAACTTGCTAATCATGCTTGCAACATGCTAACAACTTGTTAATCATGTTAGTAACATGCTAGCAACTTGCTAATCAGGTTAAAACATGTAGACAGCATGCTAGCAACTTGCTAATCATGCTTGCAACATGCTAGCAACTCGCTAATCATGCTAGAAACATGCTAACAACTTGTTAATCATGCTTGCAACATGCTAACAACTTGCTAATCATGCTTGCAACATGCTAACAACTTGTTAATCATGTTAGTAACATGCTAGCAACTTGCTAATCAGGCTAAAACATGTAGACAGCATGCTAGCAACTTGCTAATCATGCTTGCAATATGCTAACAACTTGCTAATCATGCTAGAAACATGCTAACAACTTGCTAATCATGCTTGCAACATGCTGGTAACTTGCTAATCATGCTTGCAACATGCTAACAACTTGTTAATCATGTTAGTAACATGCTAGCAACTTGCTAATCAGGTTAAAACATGTAGACAGCATGCTAGCAACTTGCTAATCATGCTTGCAACATGCTAGCAACTCGCTAATCATGCTAGAAACATGCTAACAACTTGTTAATCATGCTTGCAACATGCTAACAACTTGCTAATCATGCTTGCAACATGCTAACAACTTGTTAATCATGTTAGTAACATGCTAACAACTTGCTAATCAGGCTAAAACATGTAGACAACATGCTATCAACTTGCTAATCATGCTTGCAACGTTAACAACTTGCTAATCATGCTTGCAAAATGCTAACAACTTGCTAATCATGCTAGAAACATGCTGGTAACTTGCTAATCATGCTTGCAACATGCTAACAACTTGTTAATCATGCTAGAAACATGCTAACAACTTGTTAATCATGTTAGTAACATGCTAGCAACTTGCTAATCATGCTTGCAACATGTTAACAACTTGCTAATCATGCTTGCAATATGCTAACAACTTGCTAATCATGCTAGAAACATGCTAACAACTTGCTAATCATGCTAGAAACATGCTAACAACTTGCTAATCATGCTTGCAACATGCTAACAACTTGTTAATCATGTTAGCAACATGCTAACAACTTGCTAATCATGCTAGCAACATGCTAACAAATTGCTAATCATGCTAAAAATATGCTAGCAACTTGGTAATCGTGATAGAAACATGCTAACAACTTACCAATTATGCTAGCAACTTGCTAATCATGTTAAAAAAATGCTAGTAACTATCTGAGACTATCTGAGACTGTATTGCCTACAACACATTCAAACATTAACCTTTTAAAACTATTTTAAACTGCAAACTATTTCAGACAGCAAACCATCAAAAGTTTTTTTTTTTTCTTGGAACTTTTTAAGCTTTTTAAACATTTCAAACTTTTTTAATCTTTCTGGTGTGGCTTTCTCAAGCCAAGTTTGTCTTGACAAACTTTTTTTTTTTATCTAGTTTGAACATTACAAACAAAATTGATACTTTATTTCATTTTGTCTGTGAGTTTGTTCTTTTTACGTTCTCTTCATTTGAAACTTTGTATCACTGTGAATGTAACAGGATTTGACATTTTGTAACACTAATAGCAACATTCCATTTCTCTTCTAATCAAAGGATGATTTTGCTTAAAATGTTGTAATGAAAATTGGTGTCCTTAATGTGATTTTCACATCGTGACAGTTTAATCAAAGCACTTTCAGACGGGTAAAAGTTTCTCACCAGAACTCGAGCTCCTTTGGTGAGCAGGTCAGCTGGTGCTCTGAGCTCTGATTGGTTCATGCAGGAGAGGAGGCGGTACATCCAAGCGTGAGAGCACATCCATTGGCTGAAACTACAGGAGAACGCCAGCGGATACTAGAACAGAGAGGAAAACACAATAAACAAATGATTGACAAAAGACTCTTAAATTGCAGATTTGAAATCATACGGTACCTGTTCATGCAGGTAAGCGTTAAAGACGATCAGGTAGAAGTATCGCTCCAGACTCTGTAGAGTCCGATGGAGGAAGTAATCTTTAGTGCTGCTTCCCTAAAAAACACACACAGACAGCAGAAAATACTCTTTATTTACAATCTGTCCAGCTGCAGGCTGTAAAGCTGCTTGAGGTTTGTATTTCCAGCTCAAAGATTTCAGTTTGTCCAAAGAAGAAGAATCACTGGAGACAGACAGAAGCAGCTCAGTGATGCATAAAGAGTCTTTGTTAAGATGTCTTACACACGCACTCATCTGTTCAGTCTGTGAAATGAGGCCTGAAAGAGTAATGAAGTGCTTCAAACACTGCCAGCCTTCAGATTCAGAGCTCATATTATGAGGAAATCTACTTTCATAGATGTTCTTCAGATCATTAAGTATGTCAGAACTCAAAACATCCTCGTCAGCCATGTGCAAAGAGACATTTACGTACACTACCGGTCGAAAGTTTGGAATAAGTAAGATTTCATGTGTTTGAAAGAGTCTGTTCTGCACACCAAAAACAGCAAAACAACAGCCTATTTATTTCTAGAGACAATGGAACATGAAAAATATGCACCTTGACCAACATTATACGCAGATTCTCACCTGAATCTGGTAGTCTTCACCGATTCCCTCCAGCTTCTGTTTGTTCTCATAAATGGCTTCTCGGATGTCGTGCATCTCAGAGCACAGATCAATGGCTCGATCCACCTGAAATGCAGCAGGACACGGTCACATAGATATATATGCATGTTGATTTATTGATTTTATATATAGATTGAAAGCATAGAAATACAAACCTCTTCCATGACCTCTTGACCTTTAGGCAGCTTACTGATGAGGGTCTGAATAACCTGGAACTGCATTTTGGGTTTGTCTGTCGCATTTTCTTCAGCTCTACGAACATGCGATTTTGTTAACATTAAATATTTCAAAAAACACAACTTTTTAAAATCATCTTAAGCATGTAAAAGAATGTTTAGGAATATATCAAACGTTTTTGGTCAGTGAGATTTTTTTTAAAATACTTGTATTCATCAAGGATGCATTAAATTGATCGAAAGTGACAGTAAAGACATTTATAATGTTACAAAATAATTATATTTCAAATAAATGCAGTTCTTTTGAACTTTCTATTTATCTGTGAATCTTGAAAAATAAAATACATCACAGTTTCCACAAAAAATATTGTGCAGAACGGCTGTTTTCAACATTGATAATCATAAATGTTTGTTGAGCAGCAAATCAACATATTAGAATGATTTCTGAAGAATCATGTGACACTAAAGACTGGAGTAATGATGCTGAAAATTCAGCTTTGATCACTGAAATAAATTACATTTTAACAGATATTCACATAGAAAACAGCTGTTTTAAATTGTAATAATATTTCACATTTTTACTGTGTTTTGATCAAATAGATGCAGCCTTGATGAGTTGTTTCAAAAATAAAAACATCTTACTGACCTCTAACATTTTGAGTGCTGGTGTGTAATCAGTATGTGACCATGTTACGTGTCATGTGAGCGTGTTCAGGTTCTTACGGTGCTGTCGGCTCTTGTGTCGCCCGTGTGAGGTGCATCATCACCAGAGATCCCAGGATCATACCCAGATTTGTGCGGCCGACGCCCACCTGACAGCTGAACAGCAGAGCCGGAAGAGGCCGCGACGCGTCACGACTCAAGGACAGAGACGGATTCTCCTAAAAGAATGAGAGAGAGCGACTGTAAAGAGCAGTTTAAATGTGCATTCAGTCAGTTCATCTGACATCATTTCCAGTGATGCACATACAGCGCTGATCTACTGGAATAAAGATCTCAGGAAACTATTTGTAAAGTTTACTTTTAATAACACAATAAATTAATTCTGTCATCATTCAAGTAAGGGTTTCCCACCTTGAGGATTCATGAGGGAACTATAAGTGTTCATGAAACAATAACGCAAAATTAATATAAATACTTATAAGTATAAAAGTATCTCGACACTAAAATACCCAAATTAAAATGAAAAACCTAAAAAAAAAAAATTACAATAAAAAAAAAAAAAAAAAAAAAAATCAGATACAAACAGATACAAAATACAAAAATAAAAACTAATCTTAATGATACTAAAATACCCAAGTTAAAATGAATATCTTTATAAGAAAGAAAAAAAAAAAAAACAGGGTTGTTATAGTTCATTAAAATTATTTTAAAAAAATAGATACTTTAAATTAATGTTAACTGAGGTAAAAAGTAAAAATAAAATAAAAAAACAGATACAAAATATAAAAATTAAGACTAATTTAAAATATATATATATATGTTACAAATATAAAATTATTTTATATAAAATATAAACATTATATAATATGAATTATATAATATATAAATAAAATTTATATAAATATAGATTATATTTATATCATTTATACTATTATTTAAATAATTAAAAAATATATATATATATATATATATATATATATATATATATATATATATATATATATATTTATATATATATATTTTTTTTTTTTTTTTTTTTTTTTTTTTTTTTTTACCTCTATGGGTCTGACTGGCAAGAAATACAAATTTTTATTTTATTTTAAACAAAACCTTAAATGTTTTTATTAAGAAAAAATAAATACACATACAAACAAAAACTAATATTTCTTAATTTTCCTCTTTATTTGCTTTATTTATATCTATACTGTCCCAGCTCTTTGGAAATGCTAAACAATGAGTTTCTGTTTCAGTTTAGAAAAGTGAAAATGAATTTCAATCTCCAGTTGAGTAAGTAAATGAGATCCACTCTCTTCCGCGGATCTGCTCGCTGCGTGAGGCGTGTTGGCAGCCCTGGAGAACAAACAGCCTTGGAGCGAGACAGGAAGTGGCCTCTTTCTTTTATAAAGCTGCTTCCTGTGTATCACTCTATTGGCAGGGCTAAAATAACAGCTTGAGCCCTGCGGTTTGTCAAGACGCTTTAAATAGCGAGCGGACAGAGTTTAGATGAATGATTCCTCGCTGCCCACGGACTGACGACGAATGCTGCAAAACAGCTCGTTTTCAAAGCATTTGGGAAAATGCATGAGCGGGATGCATCATATCACTGAACATGAACGTGAAAGAAAAAAAACAAACCAGGATAGAAACATTTATCAGAAATCGACACATTTCTGCGCACTCAGCTTGTGGTTTACTGCAGCAATTTTGCTTTCTAATCTTCAACTCGATAAATCTGTGGCTTTAGCTTCTGTCCTCCTAAACCAGAGAAACAGGAAACACAAGACATGCAGAGGAAGTCTCATTCATCAGGCACATGACTGATGCAAACACATACTGAGCTCTAACCAGACAAAAACACCACAGTGACACACTTTACCATGGTAAAACTAGCGATACACTGATAGATCAGGCAAGACTACAATTAATAAATGGAGGCTGATTCTTGTACTTTTTGTGATTATGGGCTGATAATTGTGCGGATCAGCTCTATATGTAATAATTTTCAGAAAACATTTTAACATTTTTAAATTCTTCTTATTATTACAAAAAAACATTATTATCTGCATTATTAGTGCACAATGCAACAGTTCTGTTTTTAAGTAGTTTGTTTATTATTATTATTATTATTATTATTATTATTATTATTATTATGTATAATTAACTGCTTTAAAATTTATTATGATTAATTAAATAATATTAACTTATAATTGTGCCTGATCAGATTATTCTTATTATTACAAAAAACACTATTATCTGCATAATTAGTGCATAATGCAACATTTCTGTTTTTAAATAGTTTGATTATTGATATTATTATTATTATTAAAAGTATAATTCATTGCTTTAATATTTTTTTAATGAATTAATTATATAACATTAATAATATTAAATTAAATTTACATTTTTTGTTACACATTTTAACAGTTTTAAATTACTATTATTACTATAAAAATATTATATATTATATATTATATGTAATTCATAATGCAACATTTATGTTTTTAAATAGTTTGTTTATTATTAATATTAATATTATTATTATCATCATTATCATTATCATTATCATCACTATTATTATTATTATTGTTATTATGTATAATTAATAATAATTAATTATATAATATTAAATCACACACAAATTATTATTAGAATTAATTATGTAATATTAATTTCTATTTAGTTATTTAGTTATATATATATATATATATATATATATATATAATTATTATGTATATTCCACCATCTCAAAATTATTTAAAAAAAAAGAAATAAATACAAAAAGAAAAAAATGAAAACTTTAACTAAAAAGAAAACAGAAAATATAAAAATAACACCCATTTCAAAACATTACATCATAATATTAAAAAAAAGAAAAAAATATTTTAAAAATAAAATAATGAATAGTATGTCAATTATACAAAAACAACACTCCAAATCAAAATAAAATCTTACTAAAAAAACAAGATAATATTTTTAGCTCACTAATAATCTCTAATATCAAGTTCACATAGTTATTGTAGTAACTACGCTACATAAAAGTAGATGTATTTTCAGGTAACTTGTGTCGAAACTAGTCACAAGGTGTATTTTTATAACTGCCGTCTGCTTTAAATCCATCAGAAAGTGCAGAGAAAAGGAAAACAATGAGGTCTGATTGGGCTTTGGATGCTGCTCTTGTTTTGTAACTGAATGAGAGTGTTTGTCTTCAGTCCGTCTGATGATCTACAGACTCCAGAATATTCCATTAACTCATTTCCTTCTATCTAAACACATTATATATTACAGCTCCGGCGCTCTTTTTAAGCATCTGACGTGTTTAGATTCCACCATCTCAAAGACGTCAAACATCTTCGGAGGTTTTAATCACATTGCTGGCTGAATCGGCGTGAAGCGAAGCGACTGCGTCACGAGAAAACAATTCCACTGATGCATTTCACATGACATCAGCTGACCAGTGCATCAATTTTAGATTGCAATAATCAGAAAGGTCATCCAGAGCGGTTCACGGAGTTCATGCTGGTGATTTCAGGAGAATCTCTTACCCGGAGAACGTTCACAAACGCATCAAACTCGTCCTCCAGCGGCGCGCCCTCCGTCGGCAGAGGCAGACGGTAATATCTGTGCAAAAACATTGAGCATTTAGAGCACATGTAGAGATGAAGACGACGTGAACATCAGCGATTCTGTGTACCTGTATGTGGGCATGGTGAAGCGCGGCCTCTTATAAACCTCCTCTGTGACGTGAATGTCTTCCTCACAGCTGATGGAGATCTTCTGCGGTTCTCCTTTGAAATGCTCGATGTCGTTGTAGACGTAAAACACGTTGTCGTTGAGTTTGGCAAAGTCGTGAAGCTGAAAACACAAAATTACTTCAGATCAGCACATGATAGTACGTGTATTTGTGATGTTAGTGTTTGAGCACACATGCACTGTTCTATTTATATCATTTCCATGTGTTAAAATAATTTTTTATATTTTTCATATATATGTTTTTATACCCAGTAACAACACACTGTCTTTATGCTGTCTTGCCTTTACTTTGATTCTGCTAGTAATGTTTTATATTAATATTAACAAAAAATATTAGAATATAGTTTATTAATCCTAAGATCAGAAAACATTTAAATTGTTTATTATTTATTATAATTAAATAGTATATTTCACTGTTTAATATAATAGCATTATATTTGTAATTAATTAATATAACTATATTTAATCCTGAGATCAGAAAACGTCTTTATTTAACATTATTACTACTACTACATAGTATGCTTCACTGCTTAAATAAATAAATAAATAAATAAATAAATAAATCTATTACTATTAGTAATAGATAATTACTACTATTAGTAGTAATAGTAGTAGTAGTAGTAATAATAATAAATATATATATGTATATTTTTTTTCTTTTAATTAATTTTATTTTTTAATTTTATTTTTATTTTTTAATTTTTAATTTTCCTAATTAATCCTATAAATAGGAAACAACAACAAATAATGATAATGATAATGATAATAATAATAATAATAATAATAATAACAATAATAATAATAATAATAATAATAATAATAATAATAATAATAATTTAATACAATTCTAATTAATACTGAAGCCAAGAATAATAATAATAATAAATTATTATTATTATTATTATTATTATTATTATTATTATTATTATCATTATTAAATATAATCCTAATTAATCCTATAATCAGAAAACAATAACAACAATAATTATAATTAATACTAAAGCCAGAAAATAATATATAATAATAATCAATATTATGATGATGGATTATTATTATTATTATTATTATTATTATACTAATTATTATTAATATTATTATTATTATTATTATTATTATTAAATATAATTTTAATTAATCAGATAAACAGAAAACAACAACAACAACAACAACAATTATTATTAAATATAATTCTAATTCTATAATCATAAAACAATACAACAACAACAACAATAATAATAACAACAGTAATAATAATAATCATTATATTAATTAATTTAATTCAATTCTAATTAATACTAAAGCCAGGAAATAATAATAATAATAATAATAATAATAATAATAATAATAATAAAATTATAATATAATATTATAATTTATAATATTATAATACAATTATTATTATTATTATTATTATTATTATTATTATTATTATTATTATTATTATTATTATTATTATTATTAAATATAATCCCAATAAATCCTATTAAAACACATTAATATAAGCATAATTAATCCTAAAATGGAAAATGTTTAATCATAATAATTTCTATTATTTATATTATCATATATATTATATTATATTATATTATATTATATTATATTGTTAATCTTTTCTGATCTCAGGCTAATTATATCATATCAAAATGAATTCTTATTCAGAAGCTCAAATGTTCATTCAAATATATATTTTTTTAATTTTATTACTCATTTATTATTTGTTTTTTAAATAAATTAAGTGAGTGTCACGTCATTGATCCATTAACTTTAAGTTGTGTTGATCATATCCCTCTATATTCAGTCTCATCTCCTGACCTCTTTTCTGATGGTGAGCTCTAGATTCTCAGACCAAACGTCGCGTCCGAGATCATGCAGGTTCTCGTGAAGGTTCTCCTTCCTCCTGGGCGTGTAGGGAAGAAAGTCGCCCTCCAAACGCAGGAAGACAACGGGCTCCTCACGCAAACAGAAGAAAATCACCTCCTTTAGAGAGCAAACGCATGTAAATCAGACCAAATAAAAACTCGACTCATAACAAATCTGTACTCATCATGGTTATTTAAACTCATTTGCTCAAACTCTAGCAGCGTTTCACTTAAAGCGTCAGTTTAATCAGCACCGCAGGCGTAAAACGCATTTAGCTGAATCAACAACGGGTTTAATCTCAGCGGCGGATCTGCTTTAACAAATGACTCCACAAACATCTTATCAGCTGCATTATTTGCACATCGCTTTCCCTTGATAGAAGCTCAACACGAGCCGCAGGAGATTTCCACACGCTGACCTGATGGCCTTGACCCTGCAGTCTCTGGAGGACCTGTTTGAAGCCATTCAGGCTGGGCTGGCCCATGCCGTACAGCGGGAAGCTGCCTTTGCTCTGCCGGAAGTTGGGCGCTCCGTACGAGCCGCTGGTGCTGAGGACGTCCGCTTTGCTGAACACATCCTGTACCATGAAGTAGGAGCCCTGAGAAGAACACGATCAGATAATCAATCATCTTCACCGTCACTGTAAACACAAGCCGCTCGGATGCTGGTTTGGGCTCAAAAATGGCCTTTTTAACAAACTGTTTTGCAAAGAACACACATTCCTGGAAGCCTGTTTAAGCCACTGATTAAAAAAATGCTGAAATGCTGATTTCACAATTCTGGCTTTTCTCCTCATAAATGCAAGTTTATATCTGAGAACAACCGTTTATCTTTCACAATTCTGACTTTTTCTTGCTTACATCTTGCAATTCTGACTTTTATTAGTTTATATTTAACAATTGTGACTTATTGGTTTATATATTGCAATTCTGACTTTTAAAAAAAAAAAAATGTATATCTTGCAATTCTGCCTTTTTTTAGTTTGTATCACACAATTCTGACTTTTTTTTTTAGTTTAGTTTAGTATTGTGCAATTCTAACTTTTTAAAAAATATATATATCTTGCTATTCTGACTTTTTTATTTTAATTCTGGCAATTCTGACTTTTTTAATGTTATATCTTGCAATTGTGACTTTTCTTAAATTAGTTTTATATCTTGCAATTCTAACTTTTTAAAAATTATATATCACACAATTCTGACTTTTTTTTTAATTTAATATCTTGCAATTCTGAAATTTTTAAAGTTTTATATCTCACAATTCTGACTTTTTTTTTTACAATTTATATCTTGCAATTCTGACTTTTTTATTTTAATTCTTGCAATTCTGACTTTTTATAAATTGCGCAATTGTGACTTTTTTTTAATGTTATATCTCGCAATTCTGACGTTTTAAAAATTTTATAATCACACAATTCTGACTTTTTTTTAGTTTATATCTTGCAATTCTGAAACTTTAAGTTTTATATTTATATTGCATTTGTTACTTTTTTTAGTTTATATCGCACAATTCTGACATTTTTAAAAATTTTATATAATACAATTGTGACTTTTTAATTTTATATCTGGCAATTGTGACTTTTTTTTTAAAAGTTTATATCATGCAGTTTTAACTTTTTTCAATTGTACATCTTGTAATTCTGTGCTTTTTTAGTTTACATCTCACAATTCTAACTTTTGTTTACAAATTTGATATCACACAATTCTGACTTTTGTTTACACATTTAATATCTTGCAATTCTGACTTTTTTTAAATTTTATATCTTGCAATTCTGACTTTAATATTTCAAAATTTTGACTTTTTAGTTTCTCTCTCACAATTCTGACTTTTTTCATAATTAAAAATTATAACTAGTTTATACATTGTGATAGCATTTATTATATTTATTTTTATAATTTTTCAAATGATTGAATTCATTTAAAAAACTCAAAATTAAAACTCTGATGCATTACAGTGGGTGTTATTTTTGTATCAATGATTCTATTTATTGTTTTTAAAAGTTTGAATTCGGGTTTTTTTCTGTTT
Source organism: Labeo rohita (assembly GCF_022985175.1). Classification (NCBI taxonomy): domain Eukaryota; kingdom Metazoa; phylum Chordata; class Actinopteri; order Cypriniformes; family Cyprinidae; genus Labeo; species Labeo rohita. The sequence continues at coordinate 1,157,953 of NC_066880.1, read as the reverse complement.
AAGTTTAGCCATTTTTGTTAATTTTCTCGTGTTTTTTCGTTATTGTCATTAGCTTTGTTTGTTTTTTTTAATATATATTAACAGTCCCTGTTTTCATTTTAATTTTGGTTAAAGTTTTAGCACTAAAATAAAGAAAATCTAAAATTTAATGAAACCTAAACAGTTTTTCCATATATATTTAACAAATTTAAAAATTCAAACAAAAACTAAAAAGCATTACAATAAAAGTTAAAACTATTTATATAAGCTAAAATAGTCATACTAAAGTAGCGCTAATGATGCCACATCAGGCAAGAAAGGGAAGCTTTCATAACGAAAAAGAGTTTTACAGCCTGAAAACTGCAATTATGACAACTCCCGACATGCCACACATGCAGCATTAACCGCAGCTTTAATAAAATTATCTGCTAAACGCCTAATTATTACTTTATGATCAGAAACCCTGAGCATTCA